>NW_013171849.1:1029592-1031885 GCF_000151665.1 Blastocystis hominis
ACCTGATTCCCTTTCGATCCATAGTTCTAAAAATAGAAAGAACTTTTTCAACGGATTTCACCTATCTCTTAGGACCGACTAACCCATAGTTCAACACGATTCCTATGGAACCTTTCTCCACTTCAGTCTTCAAAGATCTCATTTGAATATTTGCTACTTCCACCAAGATCTGCACTAATGGACATTCCATATAAGTTTACACATATACTTTTCAATATCCATCACGCCTTCCTACTTGTCATCCTGAAATAAACCTTTTATTAGGGTGACAGACATGGTTAGGCTGTTCGCTTAAGCGCCATCCATTTTCAGGGCTACTTCATTCGGCAGGTGAGTTGTTACACACTCCTTAGCGGATTCCGACTTCCATGGCCACCGTCCTGCTGTCTAGATGAACTAACACCTTTTCTATCTAACTGAGCGAACAATTAGGCGCCGTACCATATCGTTCGGTTGATCCCGCATCGCCAGTCCAGCTTACCCGGAATGGCCCACTAGCAACTACTATTCAAAATTACAGTTCAGAAAAATAAGCAACTGTAATATCTTACCCATTCAAAGTTTGAGAATAGGTCCAGGATATTACATCCCAGAATCCTCTAATCATTCGCTTTACCTCATAAAACTAGACACAGTTGCAGCTATCCTGAGGGAAATTTCGGAAGGAACCAGCTACTAGATGGTTCGATTAGTCTTTCGCCCCTATACCCAAATTTAAAGATCAATTTGCACGTTAGAATCCACTCGAACCTCCACCAGAGTTTCCCCTGGCTTCGTCCTATTCAGGCATAGTTCACCATCTTTCGGGTCCCACCATCTTTGCTAATACTCGAATCCTTTATCAGAGATGCAAGACCGGTAGTTGTTGCTAAACCCATTTCAAAGGGTTCGTCACAACCATTACCTTCATTACGCATTTTAGTTTAACACTAAACTACTCGCAAATATGATAGACTCCTTGGTCCGTGTTTCAAGACGGGACGGAGAAGCAGTTATTAGGAAAGAGGAAATTCAGTAGCAGCACAATCCTTTTACCACCACTAAACAACCACTCCTTTGCATACATTCTTATCATCACAAACATGCAACAATAACAATCCATGCATCATTCAACCACTCCTACGCTTAACCCCTCCACGATTTCAAGTACTATTTCACTCTTTTTTCAAAGTGCTTTTCATCTTTCCCTCACGGTACTTGTTCGCTATCGGTCTCTTGAACATATTTAGCCTTTGATGGAGTTTACCACCAACTTCGAGCTGCAATCCCAAACAACTCGACTCCACGAAGTACTGCTTCACAAGTACAATACACTATGCAAATACAGGGTTTTCACCTTCTATGACTTGACTTTCCAATCCAATTCTCATAGTATACTCTTACTAAACAATACTTCTACACTCCACAACTTAACACAATTAAGTGTTAATTCGGATTGGGCTTTTCCCACTTCACTCGCCGTTACTAAGGGAATCATCGTTATTTTCTTTTCCTCTGCTTAGTTAGATGCTTCAATTCAGCAGGTCTTCTTGCTTGATTGGAGATGAAAGATGAGAAGAGGGTAATAAGAGAAAGGGAATTAATTGATATTTACCAATTTAACTCCTCAATCAACCACATTCTATTTCAATGGAGGAAGCTCTTAGTCAATCCACCATCAATCATCGTCCATCCTATTACTATTGCCATAGGCAGACATCCAAGTCAAATCACACTCCAACAAGCATACTCCCAAAGGAAGTGCAATATGCGTTCAAAGATTCAATGACTCACAGACTTCTGCAGTTCGCATTACGTATCGCAGTTCGCTGCGTTCTTCATCGATTCAAGAGCCAAGATATCCATCGTGAAGAGTTATAACAATAATAATAACTCAAATCAACAACCACAATACATTGATTCACAATTTCCAATGCTATGTAGCAATCACTGCCACAACCAACAACAATACACGATAATGATCCTTCCGCAGGTTCACCTACGGAAACCTTGTTACGACTTCACCTTCCTCTAGATGATAAGATTTACACGACTTCTCTTCAACTATCTACCAGCAAGCCGATAAATAATTAAAAATCCAAAGTGTTCACCGGATCATCCAATCGGTAGGTGCGACGGGCGGTGTGTACAAAGGGCAGGGACGTAATCAACGCAAGTTGATGACTTGCATTTACTAGGAATTCCTCGTTCATGATGAAAAATTACAAGCATCAATCCCCATCACGAACTATTTTCAAAAGATTTCCCAAGTCTATCGACTCAGATACTCGTTGAATAGTTGTCTTGCCGGCCC
>NW_013171850.1:0-10113 GCF_000151665.1 Blastocystis hominis
TCACTGGTCTATTCTGGTTACTAGCATCTAGCACAAACAGGGCTCTATGGAGCAGAAGTATGGGGCGGAAACAAGGAGGAGGCACAGAAGGTACAAAATGTGCTAAACAAAGGTCTCAATTACATCCTACAAGCCACCGGGAAGTTTTCCACGTGCATTCCATCGTTGGAACTGGAGTTGGATATGCCTCCGGTGTATCCAATTCTGGTGTCAAAGCGATTGCGATGCATGTGGAAGGGGAGGTGGTTGAGTCGCACGTTGGGCGATCTCATAGATAGTAGGCTGGAATGGTGGTCAACGAAGAACACCTACCTGAAGACGACGGAGAGGATAGCACAGGAAGTGCTGCAGACGGTAGGTAGAGGGATCATCGATGATCACCTGGCATGCGGTAAGGAGGTCCCGGCGCGGTGGCTAGATGAGAGGCGGAAGTGCCATGTCCAGATGGCATTCGAGATGTGGGGCGGAGAGCCACGAAACGGAAATCCTTTTTCGGCCAGAGATCTGGTACGGAGGATGATTCCACGCCTTTGGATACGCCAGCTGCAGGAGAGCACTGCGCAGTTTCTGAGGACGTACTTGACAAGAGGACGAGCCATCAACCGGCGCTACCTGGACTTGTGGTTCAGGCATCCGGAGTTGGCTAGAGGGTGTCAGGTAATCCTAGAAATGCGCTGTGGGAGCTGGTGTTGTGTGGAGACGCGCTACCCTAAGCTAGAAGGGCCAGAAGGGTGTAAGTGTCCTTGCTGCGGAGAGTGCGAGAGGGAGACCCTAGAGCACTTCCTCTTCAAATGCCGGAGATATATGAAAGAAAGATTGGCTTTGGTCCGGAGGATCAGGGAGAGGCTCACGTTGGGCGAGGAGCGTGACGTGGAGCCCCTGATCCGGATGGTTCTCGGATTGGATGATGTGTCGACCCACAAAGCAGAAGTACAGGGAGTGAAAAGGAAGTCTGTGAAGAGGGATGCTCTACCTCTGCCCGATAGTCCGAACGACTCAGAGGCAGCTAGTAGGTTGACACGAGTGTTAGAGAAGGACACAAGTCCGAGACGCGGAGGGACAAAGTCGGATCTTAGTGTTGGACCTGCAAGGGGAGATCAAGTAGAGAGCGGGAGAGTTTCGACGCCTGGGGGCGTGCCTAAGAGGGAACAGTTAGTTGTGTCGCTATCACACCCACCAACTAGCTTTTCGGCGCCGGTTAAGGTGACCTCTTTGCCACAGGTACCGGGTAGGAAGAAGAGTAGACAGTCTGGAATCGACGAGTTTTTCAAGATCGCGACCAAGTGCTCAGACAAGGACAAGGATTTATCTGCGGACAAGACTTCAGACAAGACTTCGGACAAGGACAAGACTTTGGACAAGACTGGAACAAGGACAAGATCAAGATGGACTGACAGTAGGAGGACTGTCTTGGACCCGTCGAACCGAAAACGTCTACGACTGGTACAGGAGAGGACATGGAGAGACACCCACGGATTGTCGACAAACGACAGATCTACTTCAGACAATGAGCCAATAGAGTCTCTGCTGGCTTTCAAGTTACGCAACGATCGTGTTGCACAGGGATCGAAAGGGGTGACACACCGACAGTCACCCACGGATGACGAGGATTCTCAGACCCCCGAGATTATACCTTTAATCGATAGGAAGGATACGGAATGTCAGACCCTACGGACGACTGGGAAGAGCTTACCGATAACTGGAATTACTCCGGACAAGAACGACGAAGGTTCTCGCGCTGTTTCTACGACTGCTTCGACGACTGCTAATTCGACGTTTTCGACTGCGGATTCTGGTGACGCGTGTCAAGTTTCTACTCATATCGCTGTGGACAGCCGATTTCGCCCATGTCTATTGTGTAAGGACCCGGTGGATTTGAGAGGCTCGCTACGTGGCTTTGGTGATTGCAGTGTTATTCCGAGAGGATCCTTGGGACGGAGGGTCATTCAAAGAATTTATTGTTCAGACTGGAGAGATATTGTCAAGGGTTCGATGAGAAATGGTTTTGGCTCTGTGTGTACCTCGTCTGGGGAGAACCATGGTTCGGATAGCCATGGGAGGGATAATTGGGTCCCGACCACAGGAAGGAAGGACTGTGAGGAAATCCAGACACCAGGTATTGGTTGTGAGAAGTTCTTTGGGGAGAGGAGTGAGTTGGTTGTATGTGAGGAACTAGCAAAATTTTTGCAAAGCACTCACTATGATCGGCTTACTCTTTTTGGTATTTGGAGCAGAGGGATAGCAAGCAGACCCAAGAGGTCGGCTACTGGGAAGAAGTCCAAGGCCGGAAGGTACGGACGTAACAGGCGGTCAACGGCCCGCTCAAGATCTCCTGCAGGTCAATGAATTGTTTGTTTGTTTGTTTGTTAACCCTAACCCTAACCCTAACCCACCCTAACCCTAACCCTAACCCTAACCCTAACCCTAACCCTAACCCTAACCCATTTTTGATACTCTGGCGAGCATACCGCGGGTTTTCGAGCCATTTTGACCATTTTTTAAAACCTCGAATTCGACCCTCTGGTGAGCACTCCTGACCCTAATCCTCACCCTCACCCTCACTCGGACCCTCACCCTCACCCTTACCCGTGGTTTTTTACCAATTTTGACTATACAATAGAATTACGAATTGGACCCTCTGGTGAGCATTCCTGACCCTAATCCTGACCCTAACCCTGACCCTAACCCTAACCCTGACCCTGACCCTAAACCTAGGCCCTAGCCTTGAGTACCCAGACTTAATAGGAACTTAACCCTAGTATATTTGAGGTGGAAATAGCCTAGTTGGGATGGACCGTGGCCTCAAGACTGATGGTCATGGGTTCGATCCCTGGAGTGGTGGAGATTTTTCCATATAGCCTTGAGTACCCAGACTTAATAGGAACTTAACCCTAGTATATTTGAGGTGGAAATAGCCTAGTTGGGATGGACCGTGGCCTCAAGACTGATGGTCATGGGTTCGATCCCTGGAGTGGTGGAGATTTTTCCATATAGCCTTGAGTACCCAGACTTAATAGGAACTTAACCCTAGTATATTTGAGGTGGAAATAGCCTAGTTGGGATGGACCGTGGCCTCAAGACTGATGGTCATGGGTTCGATCCCTGGAGTGGTGGAGATTTTTCCATATAGCCTTGAGTACCCAGACTTAATAGGAACTTAACCCTAGTATATTTGAGGTGGAAATAGCCTAGTTGGGATGGACCGTGGCCTCAAGACTGATGGTCATGGGTTCGATCCCTGGAGTGGTGGAGATTTTTCCGATAAAGGTAAAGGTAGGAAAGAAGCCCAGGTACCCTAGGGTACCCTCAGAGTGAAGCAGAGACTGTCTGACCCTAGCCCTGACCCTGACCCTGACCCTGACCCTGACCCTCAACTCGAAGCCTGAACCCAAGCATGAACCCTGACCCTGACCCTGACCCTCAACTCGAAGCCTGAACCCAAGCATGAACCCTGACCCTGACCCTGACCCTCAACTCGAAGCCTGAACCCAAGCATGAACCCTGACCCTGACCCTGACCCTCAACTCGAAGCCTGAACCCAAGCATGAACCCTGACCCTGACCCTAACCCTGGCCCTCAACTCGAACCCTAGCCCTAACCCTGACCCTAACGGGTCAGGATAGGGTAATGAGAACCTGAACCGAAGCATGAACCCTGACCCTAGCCCTAACCCTGGCCCTCAACTCGAACCCTAGCCCTAACCCTGGCCCTCAACTCGAACCCTAGCCCTAACCCTGACCCTAACGGGTCAGGATAGGGTAATGAGAACCTGAACCCAAGCATGAACCCTGACCCTAGCCCTAACCCTGGCCCTCAACTCGAACCCTAGCCCTAACCCTGGCCCTCAACTCGAACCCTAGCCCTAACCCTGGCCCTCAACTCGAACCCTAGCCCTAACCCTGGCCCTCAACTCGAACCCTAGCCCTAACCCTGACCCTAACGGGTCAGGATAGGGTAATGCTAACCTGAACCGAAGCATGAACCCTGACCCTAGCCCTAACCCTGGCCCTCAACTCGAACCCTAGCCCTAACCCTGGCCCTCAACTCGAACCCTAGCCCTAACCCTGGCCCTCAACTCGAACCCTAGCCCTAACCCTGGCCCTCAACTCGAACCCTAGCCCTAACCCTGACCCTAACGGGTCAGGATAGGGTAATGCTAACCTGAACCCAAGCATGAACCCTGACCCTAGCCCTAACCCTGGCCCTCAACTCGAACCCTAGCCCTAACCCTGGCCCTCAACTCGAACCCTAGCCCTAACCCTGGCCCTAACGGGACAGGATAGGGTAATGCTAACCTGAACCCAAGCATGAACCCTGACCCTAGCCCTAACCCTGGCCCTCAACTCGAACCCTAGCCCTAACCCTGGCCCTCAACTCGAACCCTAGCCCTAACCCTGGCCCTCAACTCGAACCCTAGCCCTAACCCTGACCCTAACGGGTCAGGATAGGGTAATGCTAACCTGAACCCAAGCATGAACCCTGACCCTAGCCCTAACCCTGGCCCTCAACTCGAACCCTAGCCCTAACCCTGGCCCTCAACTCGAACCCTAGCCCTAACCCTGACCCTAACGGGTCAGGATAGGGTAATGAGAACCTGAACCTAAGCATGAACCCTGACCCTAGCCCTAACCCTGGCCCTAACGGGTCAGGATAGGGTAATGCTAACCTGAACCCAAGCATGAACCCTGACCCTAGCCCTAACCCTGGCCCTCAACTCGAACCCTAGCCCTAACCCTGGCCCTCAACTCGAACCCTAGCCCTAACCCTGGCCCTCTACTCTCAACCCTAGCCCTAACCCTGGCCCTCAACTCGAACCCTACCCCTAACCCTGACCCTAATGAGTCAAGATAGGGTAATGCTAACCTGAACCCAAGCATGAACCCTGACCCTTTAGGGTTGCCTTAACCCTAGCCCTCGACTTATCCTAACCCGAACCTGAAGCACGGACCCTCAACTCGAACCCGAGCCTGAAGCATGAACCCTAGCCCGAACCCGCACCCTCGAGGCTCACGAATGGATTATGGTTAGGGTTAGGAAGAAAGAAAGAAGGGTTACGAAACGAATTAGGGTTAGGGTTAGGAAGAAAGAAAGAAGGGTTACGAAAAGAATTAGGGTTAGGGTTAGGAAGAAAGAAGGGTTACGAAAAGAATTAGGGTTAGGGTTAGGAAGAAAGAAGGGTTACGAAAAGAATTAGGGTTAGGGTTAAGAACAAACAAGGGTTATACTAACCTGAACCGAAGCATGAACTCGAACCCTAGCCCTAACCCTGGCCCTCGACTCGAACCCGAACCTGAAGCACGGACCCTCAACTCGAACCCGAACCTGAAGCATGAACCCTAGCCCTAGCCCGAACCCGAACCCTCGAGGGTCAGGAATGGATTAGGGTTAGGGTTAGGAAGAAAGAAAGAAGGGTTACGAAAAGAATTAGGGTTAGGGTTAGGAAGGAAGAAGGGTTACGAAGAAACAAGGGTTAGGGTTAGGATTATACTAACCCTCATAACCTGGTAACCAAGCAAGCAAGAATTACAAGCAAGAATTACAAGCAAGCAAGCAAGCAAGAATTACAAGCAAGAATTACAAGCAAGCAAGCAAGCAAGCAAGAATTACAAGCTAGGGTTATACTCAAATTAACCCCAACCGCTAACCTCCAACCCCAACTGCAACTTGAACTGCAACTTGAACTGCAACTTGAACTGCAACCCTAACCTAAACCGCTACCAACCAACCTAGCTACCAACCTAGCTAATTGGCGGTCAACGGCCTGCTCCAAATCCCTCTTTACTGCAGGTCGGTAAATTTGATTGATTGTTTGTTTGTTGGTTAGTTAACCTTGTTATTCTTGTTATTCTTGTGAACCTTGTTGTTGTTAACCCTATCAACCATTTTTACTCTCCAACCACCTACACTCTACACTCTTTAACTATATATTCATACTCCTTCTACTATACTCTAACCATCTGGTTACGCATATACGCAAATTGGAGTAACAAGCGTAATCGACATTCACAGGTACATTTATCTTTGACCCTCTAAAATCGCACACACACATCCTACAAACATTATTCCACTTGAATTAGTACTCATATAGAAAGTTACAAAAATTAAGAACCAACCATATACCAAAAGGAAAAATTGAGATGCTCAAAATCCAAAAATTATACTAATTGTAGCTTATATTTTTTACCCAAAATTAGATTATTTCACTCATTATTATTTTACATTCCATATTTTACAAATTATATTTTTTATTTTTATTACTTCATTTTATTCAACATACACTACTCATTATTACCATATACTTACTTTTACAATATCTCACACATACACGCACTTATCGCATCAAACATACTAGGAACATCCATTTTTCAATTTTTATTCATTTTCATTTTTTTACAGAGACAACATGGAATACTCTTTTACACTACAATAGAAGACTAACATAAAGAGTTAGTTATTCAGAAACTTGAAATATGAAAATTCGAGTTTTGGTTGGTCCAAGTCACTTTGAACTGGGAGTGACTGGGCATATGGACAATTTGGGTAATACTAGAAAAGTGACTAGGATTTTGATTTTCCCAGTCACTTTGAACTGGGAATGACTCAATTGAGAATTTTGGGTAATACTAGAAAAGTGACTAGGATTTTGATTTTCCCAGTCACTTTGAACTGGAAGTGACTCAATTGAGAATTTTGGGTAATACTAGAAAAGTGACTAGGATTTTGATTTTCCCAGTCACTTTGAACTAGAAGTCGAATTTGAGAATTTTGGGTAATACTAGAAAAGTGACTAGGATTTTGATTTTCCCAGTCACTTTGAACTGGAAGTGACTCAAATTGAGAATTTTGGGTAATACTAGAAAAGTGACTAGGATTTTGATTTTCCCAGTCACTTTGAACTGGAAGTGACTCGAATTGAGAATTTTGGGTAATACTAGAAAAGTGACTAGGATTTTGAATTTCCCAGTCACTTTGAACTGGGAATGAAATTTGAGAATTTTGGGTAATACTAGAAAAGTGACTAGGATTTTGATTTTCCCAGTCACTTTGAACTGGAAATGACTCGAATTGAGAATTTTGGGTAATACTAGAAAAGTGACTAGGATTTTGATTTTCCCAGTCACTTTGAACTGGAAGTGACTCGAATTGAGAATTTTGGGTAATACTAGAAAAGTGACTAGGATTTTGATTTTCCCAGTCACTTTGAACTGGAAATGACTCAATTGAGAATTTTGGGTAATACTAGAAAAGTGACTAGGATTTTGATTTTCCCAGTCACTTTGAACTGGAAGTGACTCGAATTGAGAATTTTGGGTAATACTAGAAAAGTGACTAGGATTTTGATTTTCCCAGTCACTTTGAACTGGAGGCGACTCAATTGAGAATTTTGGGTAATACTAGAAAAGTGACTAGGATTTTGATTTTCCCAGTCACTTTGAACTGGGAATGAAATTTGAGAATTTTGGGTAATACTAGAAAAGTGACTAGGATTTTGATTTTCCCAGTCACTTTGAACTGGAAGTGACTCGAATTGAGAATTTTGGGTAATACTAGAAAAGTGACTAGGATTTTGATTTTCCCAGTCACTTTGAACTGGAAATGACTCGAATGAGAATTTTGGGTAATACTAGAAAAGTGACTAGGATTTTGATTGTCCCAGTCACTTTGAACTGGAAATGACTCAATTGAGAATTTTGGGTAATACTAGAAAAGTGACTAGGATTTTGATTTTCCCAGTCACTTTGAACTGGGAATGACTCGAATGAGAATTTTGGGTAATACTAGAAAAGTGACTAGGATTTTGATTTTCCCAGTCACTTTGAACTGGAAGTGACTCAATTGAGAATTTTGGGTAATACTAGAAAAGTGACTAGGATTTTGATTTTCCCAGTCACTTTGAACTGGAAATGAAATTTGAGAATTTTGGGTAATACTAGAAAAGTGACTAGGATTTTGATTTTCCCAGTCACTTTGAACTGGAAGTGACTCAAATTGAGAATTTTGGGTAATACTAGAAAAGTGACTAGGATTTTGATTTTCCCAGTCACTTTGAACTGGAAGTGACTCGAATTGAGAATTTTGGGTAATACTAGAAAAGTGACTAGGATTTTGATTTTCCCAGTCACTTTGAACTGGAAGTGACTCGAATTGAGAATTTTGGGTAATACTAGAAAAGTGACTAGGATTTTGATTTTCCCAGTCACTTTGAACTGGAAGTGACTCGAATTGAGAATTTTGGGTAATACTAGAAAAGTGACTAGGATTTTGATTTTCCCAGTCACTTTGAACTGGAAGTGACTCGAATTGAGAATTTTGGGTAATACTAGAAAAGTGACTAGGATTTTGATTTTCCCAGTCACTTTGAACTGGAAGTGACTCGAATTGAGAATTTTGGGTAATACTAGAAAAGTGACTAGGATTTTGATTTTCCCAGTCACTTTGAACTGGAAGTGACTCGAATTGTTCATTTTGGGTAATACTAGAAAAGTGACTAGGATTTTGATTTTCCAAGTCACTTTGAACTGGGAATGACTCAAATTGAGAATTTTGGGTAATACTAGAAAAGTGACTAGGATTTTGATTTTCCCAGTCACTTTGAACTAGAAGTGACTCAATTGAGAATTTTGGGTAATACTAGAAAAGTGACTAGGATTTTGATTTTCCCAGTCACTTTGAACTGGGAATGAAATTTGTTCATTTTGGGTAATACTAGAAAAGTGACTAGGATTTTGATTTTCCCAGTCACTTTGAACTGGAAGTGACTCGAATTGAGAATTTTGGGTAATACTAGAAAAGTGACTAGGATTTTGATTTTCCCAGTCACTTTGAACTGGAAGTGACTCGAATTGAGAATTTTGGGTAATACTAGAAAAGTGACTAGGATTTTGATTTTCCCAGTCACTTTGAACTGGGAATGACTCAAATTGAGAATTTTGGGTAATACTAGAAAAGTGACTAGGATTTTGATTTTCCCAGTCACTTTGAACTAGAAGTGACTCAATTGAGAATTTTGGGTAATACTAGAAAAGTGACTAGGATTTTGATTTTCCCAGTCACTTTGAACTGGGAATGACTCGAATTGAGAATTTTGGGTAATACTAGAAAAGTGACTAGGATTTTGATTTTCCCAGTCACTTTGAACTGGGAATGACTCGAATTGAGAATTTTGGGTAATACTAGAAAAGTGACTAGGATTTTGATTTTCCCAGTCACTTTGAACTGGGAATGACTCAATTGAGAATTTTGGGTAATACTAGAAAAGTGACTAGGATTTTGATTTTCCCAGTCACTTTGAACTGGAAGTGACTCGAATTGAGAATTTGGGTAATACTAGAAAAGTGACTAGGATTTTGATTTTCCCAGTCACTTTGAACTGGGAATGAAATTTGAGAATTTTGGGTAATACTAGAAAAGTGACTAGGATTTTGATTTTCCCAGTCACTTTGAACTAGAAGTGACTCGAATGAGAATTTTGGGTAATACTAGAAAAGTGACTAGGATTTTGATTTTCCCAGTCACTTTGAACTGGGAATGACTCAATTGAGAATTTTGGGTAATACTAGAAAAGTGACTAGGATTTTGATTTTCCCAGTCACTTTGAACTGGAAGTCAAATTTGAGAATTTTGGGTAATACTAGAAAAGTGACTAGGATTTTGATTTTCCCAGTCACTTTGAACTGGGAATGACTCGAATGAGAATTTTGGGTAATACTAGAAAAGTGACTAGGATTTTGATTTTCCCAGTCACTTTGAACTAGAAGTCAAATTTGAGAATTTTGGGTAATACTAGAAAAGTGACTAGGATTTTGATTTTCCCAGTCACTTTGAACTGGGAATGACTCGAATTGAGAATTTTGGGTAATACTAGAAAAGTGACTAGGATTTTGATTTTCCCAGTCACTTTGAACTAGAAGTCAAATTTGAGAATTTTGGGTAATACTAGAAAAGTGACTAGGATTTTGATTTTCCCAGTCACTTTGAACTGGGAATGACTCGAATGAGAATTTTGGGTAATACTAGAAAAGTGACTAGGATTTTGATTTTCCCAGTCACTTTGAACTGGAAGTGACTCGAATTCCTTGTTTCGCCGCTTTTTCTTTATTGTGTACGTTTCCC
>NW_013171851.1:0-9713 GCF_000151665.1 Blastocystis hominis
TAGCAGCCAGAAGCCTGCCTTAGCGCACTTGGAAAATCATATCATTCAAATCATTAGATCCCATTCGAACAAGTCAATATGGAATCAGCATTTGATAATCACAATACAATAATGAGGCATATTGTGAGAACCATTTGTGTTGTGGTTTGAATATGAGTATTTCGATAATGGGTTTTCTTGGAATCCATTGTTTGATTGTATATTCAATATGCTGTTTGTGATTGTGCACCGATGAATCCACAAATCACATATTTCGAATGAATCTTGATCGAACGATTTCAATCGAATCGTTTTGACAAGATTCATTGCACTTAATCGAATTGAATCAATAGGAATCGACACAATCCATATTTGTTTGTTGAGATAGTATTCATTTGGATAATACTCAATGATTCATTATTCTTTTGTTTTTGTTTTGATTTTGCTTATCTATTTTTGATTATTCCATTTTTCATTTGTTGTTGTTGTTGTTGTTGTTGTTTTTCAACTTTTGGAATTCAATGTAGTTCATTTTATTATTTCATTTTCTATTTTGATTTTTAGTTTATTCTTGTTTGTTTTGCTATTCTTTAGTTTTCTTTGTTTCTTATTTTCTTATATTTGTGCATTTTATTCCTCTTCCTTTTGTTTCCTTTTTCTTTTGTTTTGTATTATATGATTCTAATTTGTTTTTAGTTTTTCTGTTTTCTATTTTCTTTTTCTTTATTATTCCCTTTTTATATTCCAACATTCATCTTATTATTCACTATCCACCAGACAAATTGGATTGTGTCGATTCTTATTGATTCAATTCTCATAAGGAAATATGTGATTATTTGTTTGGATTGTTCCATGTTTTGTTTTGCTTATTTCTGTTTGTTTTATGTTCATCATCATCATCATCATCATTATTATTATTATATATCCATTTTAACCAATCATCGAATCAATCATGTGCCATCAGTTTGAAACAACAATACAAATTCCACAGATCATTGTAAAATGAACCAGATAGAATTGTTCCAATCATAATCAATCGAAATGTGTTCCTATTAAACGAATCAAATCAAATCAAATCAAATCAAATCAAATGATCAAGCGGAATCGAATGAAACACAATGAATCAAATCAAATCAAATCACCTAACAAGATAAGATAAGATAAGCTTAAACTTACCAAATGGAATTGAAATCTATGAAAATCATTTGAAATCAATTCCATTCTATTTATCAACAATACTCGAATCGATTTCGATTGAACATACCCCAATGATACAAGTAGATTGACATTTTGAAACAGATTTGGAATATCTATTTACCATCTCTATTCAATATTTAGATCCATTTTCCAATGTCACCAAAACGAGGACAACAGAAACTCCATTATACAGAAGTTAGTGATGTTAGACTTGGAAGATCCAAAACAAATCATAACCAATCAATTCATTCATACTTAGAATTGTCAATGAAGTTGAATCATCATCATCCCATCTTTCTCCCCTACCTTCCAGTATCCGATATCATATGATACATATTATTGTTTTTACTTCTTATTCATTCATTCTGCTTTCCTTCATCACTCACTCATTTATTCATTCATTCATAGATTAATGGATCATTGATTGTCATAAAGGAAACACTTGATTCTTTGCTTTCATTGATTCCATTTCTTCTTTTGTTGACAAGGAATATTGTTATCGATTTTGATGGTCTGGAATCAATGAATGAATGGTAGTGGAGAAAGAGAGAAGTAGCAGTAGCAGCAGCAGCAACATCCACAGCAACAACAACAACAATAATAGTAGTTGTAGTAAACAATGGACCAAACTATCTATCAAATGATTTAATCAATAATCAGAACCTACATTATGAAATCATTTCAAATCAATCCGATTGATGTTTCGTGACAACAATCAATCTTTCCATGGAAACCGACAATCAAATGATCTTCTCTTCATATATATTTAAATCTGAATCGATTCACATAGATTCATTCAATTATGTGGATTGTTTGAAATTGATATGCATTCTTGGTATTTGTTTGTTTTCACATATCGAGTTTGTTCTTCATTTCGATCATTCCACATATCAATCTAATTGATCTATTATTCAGAATCGATCAGTAAGTATTATTGATTGATTGTTTGATTGATTGATTGATCCATAATAATAATAATACTCATATTACCAATAATATGACTATGATTATCATGGATTTGGTTCTTTCCTTATTTCTTTATTAAACTACACATATGATTGTTTCAATATCTCTTTCTATGATGATTACTATTATTATTAATCATCAATAATTATGGATTGTTATCAGATATTCTTCTTCTTCTTATTCCTTTTACTGTTATTATTCTCATTTTTGCTTGTTATTCACATACACATTGTTTGTTCTACATCAATTTGGTATTGATTCGATATCGAACACTGCATTGAGTTCACAATTCATCCATTTGGATTATTACTCATATTATTGTTCGTTCCTATTATGTTGTTGCTGCTCATTACTTCATTTCATTTCATTTCATTTCTGTTCTAGACATTGCTTTTGAACACATAATCTTATTATTATTCTTATTGATTTCTATTACTGTTATTATTGTTGCTGTGCCATTTTAACGAATTCATTGTCGTTATTATTGTTATTTGCTTTGTTGTTTGATAGATTCATAGTATGAAAGAGTATACAGAATAGGTATCGATTCAATCAATCAATCAATCATGCGTTAAACAGTTCTAAAAGCATGAACAAATGATTGATTGATTGAATGAATGATTGAATCGATGACATTATTGATACATAATTACAGTTCATTAATTGTGATAAAGGTCTTTGTTGTTTTGTGAATCACTCCACAGAGAGAGAATCTTTCGTTCATTCATTCATTCATTCATTGATTCAATGATTTGTTGGTTGATTCAATCATTCAATCAGCCATCCAAACCAAAGTGAATCAAATATGATACAATGAATGAATATAGAATAGAATATAATAGATTGAATGAATGAATGAATGACATCCTTGCTACTGATTTACAGATCATTGGTTGTGAGTAGTGTCTTGAGATTGTCAATCAATTCTTAGATAAGATATCATTCATTCATTCATTCATTCATTCATTTGTTTTCTTTTCAGTGTTGAATTGCTGAAATCGAATCGAATCCAACTCCAATATCACAACCAATCACATTCCCATTCATTTCGATTCTCTCTCATTCATTCTTCATTATCATAATCACATATTACATTCATAAATAAATAACTAATACATATCATTGAATGGATTAAGATCTAAGCAGTGTATACTATTTTTTCGTTTCTTTTCTCCTTTCTTTCATCCATTCATGGTACAAACCATCTCCATGCTATGCAATCTTTGTACATGCAACTCATATTCATTCAATAGATTGTGACCAATTACACAAATCATTCCAGTACTATTCTATTCACATATAGCATACAATCTGTGATAATATCTAGGAATCATTCAGTTCCAACCACTATATATCAATCATTGTGCATTCCAACTAACAATAACGGAATTTACTACAAACTCCAATCATCCATTCATCGATTGGTTATACCAGTACTAAGTATCAACAGTATTGTTTCTGTTACTCAGAATTAGTTATTTTATGAAAATGGATTTAACAGAATCAAACATTGTATTAAACCAATGAAATGACAGAATCATGTTTGTCTGGATTTTGTTTGTTTTGGAGCAAAACTATTCATGATCTATGTAATTCGTTTCAGGATGTGATAAAACAGATCCCTGTGAAATATCATCATTTCAGCTATTGTTCGTCATAATTTGTGAAAATGAATCCATTTCCATTGCTACTTCATACATATGTTATTTTCTACTATTCTATTACATTCTAGTATTGTTGTTGTTTTCATTCACATTGGCCATTTCTGATTATTCTACACTTACCTATCTTATTTTCACAGTATTCTATTCCATGGAGTATACTAATAAGCCAAAATATACAATCAATCACAAATACACACTATTCTATCTTCCCATACAGAATAATGATAATGATAATGACAAAACATCAACTATTCACAATCAATACTATTGAGAATAACTATTGTGAAGACTCTTGTTTGTTAATACTGCTCATTCCTTCTCTCAGCTCATAACACGAACTAGCACCATTATTAGTTGTCACATTTAGAATGTGAATTCATTATGGGCTTTGATACAATTCATATCACACAATATGCACCAAAATGAAACAATACACATTTGTTGTTTTTCTATTGCAGATATTCATTGTCCAAGTATTGATTCAAAGTATCTCGAGACTATAGTATACAGATTAGTCATAGATCAAAGGAAATACAACAATATTTGTTGTAAATGACTGATTCATCATTCCGATTTCTATTGATGAGTTCATCCATATTTGATACATGTCACATAACAAAAATGATCCTATTTTCACTATAACAAAAGCTCTTTCGATCAATAATAATATGATTTATCAACTTGTAGCCATCTTAAACCTCATTAATATGGAACAATAGTAATAAGGGAATGGCACTATTTGTGTGAAACTCGGTGGCAGTTTTCTTTATATGCTATTTTGCACAATGACCACAATTGCGATCCTTTGTCTGTCGTTGTAATCGACCAACCGATTCTGAGTCATCGACTATCGTTCCTAGGCTGTCTGGTCGACAATCATCGGTCAGGAACCAAGTTTCGTGCTTTCTTACTCCAATTCCTTTCTACTATCAACCAACTGTCCATATCTCTTTTTGTGTTTGTTGCGTCAGTTATACTTGGATACAAGAAAGCAGTAGACATACCTAGCTAAGGTGAATTATTGTTATTTCTCTCGTATTTACCTGTGTATATGCTTATTTGTAATGATCGAAAGCCAATATGTGTACATTGTCATCACAAATCCATCTATTGTTGTCTGTGCAAGTCATAAGTGTCTTTGGTAAAGAGAGAACATGCATTATTCCATTCTCATACAAGATTCACCTATCAATGGTTCATTTGAATGGATCAATCCTTACAAGTTCAGAAATCCATTTATCACTTCCATGACTGCTCTATTCAAACCTAATCAATTCATGTTCAATATTGTGGACTCAATCAATGTGGTGACAAACACCAATGGTGAAGAGGTAACGATCTCGCCTGGTTATTATACACTGACTGAAATCATTGCCATTCTGAACACCATGATTAATACTACATTCTCAATTTCCACAATGGCTACAAGTTATGAGTATATTTGGATCCACTCTTCATACTCTATCGATTTCACGATTGCTCCAGATGTACGAGAGATATTTGGGTTAGGAAATCACATGATTATATTCCCTGCTTCGTTCTATGGATCGAATGTGATTGATATCACTCGAAATTGTCAGGTGATTCAAGTGTATTCATCGTTGGTACGATCATCTGATTTGAAATCGCTAATCAGAACAACAATTTACTCACCACGATGATCATTGATGATTCTGAAATCAATGATATCAATACTGTAAAAGAAATATGTATATCGATGATTCATCGATTTGATCGATTGATGTTTGTGTTGAAGGATATGGATGGTAGTATCATAGATTTGAATGGTGAATTCGAACTCCAATTGACTACTGAAGATGTGTGTGATCAACTGCATACTCCAGTTCCATCGACCAACCAATTCAGTATGATTGAGGTATTTAAAAACAATAGAGCAAAAATAAGGTAAAATTGGAATTCCATTTGGATATGGTGAAATGTATGATGATGATGGATTCTTGGTGTACAAGGGCATAATGATCAATTGGAAACGATTTGGATATGGAACGAGTTATCATAATAATGGTTTGATTGAATATGAAGGATATTGGTGTGATGATAATCGATTTGGAATTGGAAAAGTGTTTGATCGATATGGTAAATTAGTAAATGAATGTGAATGGTGTAATGGAATTGAAAGTGATACTGAATATGAAGGAGATGGAAGCAAACCATTGAATATCGGAATGAAACATTTGAAACTGACTGACAAATGTGTATTGGTTGATTGGGATGTTTCATTGTTGTATAATTTGGAATCAATCGAAATCGGCAATGAATGTTTTGAATCCGTGCAAACATTCAAAATCGATGGATTGAATCGATTGAAAACTATCAAAATCGGAAACAGTTCATTTGCTGTATTGGAGAAATATGGCTTGATATTTAATAGAGAAAAAAACAAATCGAAATCATTCCACATATTGAATTGTGAATCATTGAAATCCATTCAAATTGGTGATTATAGTTTCAGTGATTTTGCTGGAGACTTTGAATTGAAGAATCTACCACAATTACAATCTATTCAAATTGGAATAATTGGAAGTAAATCACGTAATTTCCATGATAGTTCATTTGTGATTCGAGGTATTGATATGATATTGTATATTTGAATGATGCATAGATCTTCCAAATCTACAATCCATTACATTAGGTGATTATGCATTCGAGTGTTCCTTATCAACAATAATTGAAAGTATTGAATGAATTCGAATGAAATGATTGATGTAGATCTTCCATCATTACAATCCATTCAACTCGGTTATTGGACACTTGCTGGAATTATTAATGTTTTAACTTCATTGATACTTCGAAGTAATAATGAATTGATTTGAAATGATTTGTTTTGTAGATCTTCCAAATCTAACATCAATAACTTCTGAACTATGTAGTTTCGAATATCCTTATTGGGTGACATTGGCAAGTATTTCTGAATATTGAATATTGATAGTATTTAGATATTCCAAATCTTCAAAATGTCAAGCTACCTGATTCATTCCGGAAAGTTCGATCGAAATCAATTTCGAGTATAGTTTGATTGATTTGATTTGATTCATAGATGTTTCTTCCATTCTCGCTGATCTTGTCAAAATCAAGCATTAAATCTATAATTTTGATTTGATTTGATTTGTTCAGTGATTCGTCATTGTTTAGGAACATTTCCATTGATTGATTGATTGATTGTTTGTTTGTTTGAAACCGATTCTTGATCACAATTCATGATTCTATAATTATCAAAATATCAATCCTGCCTGATTATTATGATGTTCTTCTTTACCATTTTAACAATGATACAGAATTATGATTGTTGTTTCAATCAATCAATCAATAAATCATGCGTTAAACAGTTCTAAAAGCATAAACAAATGAATGATTGATTGAATGAATGATTGAATCGATGACATTATTGATGCAGAATTACAGTTCATTGGTTGTGATAAAGGTCTTTGTTGTTTTGTGAATCACTCCACAGAGAGAGAATCTTTCATTCGTTCATTCATTCATTCATTCATTCATTCATTCATTCATTCATTTGTTTTCATTTCAGTGTTGAATTGCTGAAATCGAATCGAATCCAACTCCAATATCACAACCAATCACATTCCCATTCATTTCGATTCTCTCTCATTCACTCTTCATTATCATTATCACGTATTACATTAATAATAAATAACTAACTAATACATATCATTGAATGGATTAAGATCTTAAGCAATGAATACTATTTCTTCTATTCTTTTCTTTTCTCCTTTCTTTCATTCATTCATGGTACAAACCATCTCCATGCTATGCAATCTTTGTACATCCAATTCATATTCATTCAATAGATTGTAACCAATTACACAAATCATTCCAGTACTATTCTATTCACATATAGCGTACAATCTGTGATAATATCTATGAATCATTCAGTTCCAACCACTATATACCTCTCATTGTACATTCCAACTAACAATAACGGAATTTACTACAAACTCCAATCAATCATTCATTCATCGATTGGTTATTCCAGTACTAAGTATCAACAGTATTGTTCCTGTTACTCAGAATTAGTTATTTTATGAAAATGGATTTAACAGAATCAAACATTGTGTTAAACCAATGAAATGACAGAATTGTGTTTGTCTGGATTTTGTTTGTTATGAAGCAAAACTATGCATGATCTATGTAATTCGTTTCAGGATGTACTAAAACAGATCCCTGTGAAATATCATCATTTCAGCTATTGTTCGTCATAATTTGTGAAAATGACTGCATTTCCATTGCTACTTCATACATATGTTATTTTCTACTATTCTATTACATTCTAGTATTGTTGTTGTTTTCATTCATATTGGCCATTTCTGATTATTCCACACTTACCTATCTTATTTTCACAGTATTCTATTCCATGGAGTATACTAATATGCCAAAATATACAATCAATCACAAATACACATTATTCTATCTTCCCATACAGAACAATGATGATGATGATGATGACAAAACATCAACTATTCACAATCAATACTATTGAGAATAACTATTGTGAAGACTCTTGTTTGTTAATACTGCTCATTCCTTCTCTCAGCTTATAACACGAACTAACAACATTATTAGTTGTCATATTTAGAATGTGAATTCATTATGGGCTTTGATACAATTCATATAACACAATATGCACCAAAATGAAACAATACACATTTGTTGTTATTCTATTGCAGATATTCATTTTCCAAGTATTGATTCAAAGTATCTCGAAACTATATTATACAGATTAGTCATATATCAAAGGAAATACAACAATACTTGTGGTAAATGACTGATTCATCCTTCCTATTTCTATTGGTGAACTCATCCATATTTGATACATGTCACATAACAAAAATGATCCTATTCTCACAATAACAAAAAGCTCTTTCGATCAATAATAATATGATTTATCAACTTGTATCCATCTTAAACCTCATTAATATGGAACAATAGTAGTAAGAGAATGGCACTTTTTGCGTGAAACTTGGTGGCAGTTTTCTTTGTATGCTATTTTGCACAATGACCACAATTGCGATCCTTTGTCCATCGTTGTAATCGACCAACCGATTCTGAGTCCTCGACTATTGTTCCTAGGCTGTTTGGTCGACAATCATCGGTCAGGAACCAGGTTTCGTGCTTTCTTATGCCAATTCCTTTTTACTATCAACCTAGTGCTCGTTTCTATTTTTGTGCTTGTTGCATCAGCTATACTTGGATACAAGAAAGTAGTAGACATACCTAGCTAATGTGAATTATTGTTATTTCTCTTGTATTTACATGTTTGTTTACTAATTTGTAATGACCGAAAGCCAATATGTGTACATTGTCATCACAAATCCATCTATTGTTGTCTATGCAAGTCATAAGTGTCTTTGGTAAAGAGAGAACATGCATTATTCCATTCTCATACAAGATTCACCTATCAATGGTTCATTCGATTGGATCAATCCTTACAAGTTCAGAAATCCATTTATCACTTCCATGACTGTTCTATTCAAACCCAATCAAGTCATGTTCAATATTGTGGACTCAACCAATGTGGTGACAAACATCAATGGTGAAGAGGTAACGATCTCGCCTGGTTATTATACACTGAGTGAAATCATTGCCATTCTGAACACCATGATTAATACTACATTCTCAATTTCCACAATGGATACAAGTTATGAGTGTATTTGGATCCAGTCTCCATACTCTATCGATTTTACGAGGTACATATGATATCGAAATGATCATTGCAATGTTGAATGTGAGTGATGTTCTATTTGAAATAGTGTATAGTGGAGAAAATGTAATTCGAGTCTATAACACAATTTGTGATTCTTCCTCTGACACAACTTATTCATTCCTTGAATATAGTGACACCGTAGTAGCTTCTATGAGAAAGGGGTACAC
>NW_013171852.1:0-7608 GCF_000151665.1 Blastocystis hominis
TGAGAGTCACATCGAGTACATTGTCCAATTCGTAGTATCAACCCCATGTCTTGAAATCGAAGATCTTCCACAGTTTCACCATGTGATCATATTCGCCTTGGGGCATCATCTCTCCCTTCATATCATCAATGCATTGTTTGCGAGAAGGAATGGTGGTATTGTTCAATGACTCGTACGATTTGATGAGACTGTAGAACATGGGTTCTTTCCGTGTCAACAGATCGATGTACTCGTCATTCCATTGCTTACCTCGTGATTCACAGTACTTGCGTAGTTGTTGTTTGGTGTGCACATACAAATCGAGGTTGCCTCCGAGTGTCTGAGCCACGATGGATCTGAGAGGACTGCTGATGAGCTTCAACGAGTCTTTGAATTGAATGCCATTGTACTCGATCTGCATCTCCTTGTCTTCAGTTGTTGGAATGACTTCGAGATCTCCAGGCATCGTTGCGATGAGTTTCATGATGAATGTGAAGTCGTAGTGAGATCCATTGTGGAAGTAGACGGGTAAACGATAGTTCTTCTTGTTGAACGAGAGTTGTAGATTGCATTTGGTACAACAGGTGCAGATGTACTGTCCAGCTTTGAAGCTGCATATCCCTCCATTCCCTGTGGTGTATTCACCTGTCACATGTGCGTGATGTCTCACCTTGGGGCGAGTATCGCTCGCCCCGGAGGAAGCGAAGCTTCCTCCCTCCTTGTCGTTCTCCAGTTTCACATGACAGAAGGGACACACGGTTGTTGCACGAAAGTCCCTCTCGACCTTCGATGTGCTCTCCAATGGCAATTCATCGAAGAGATACCCTTTCACACTCTCCCGCAATTGCACGAGATAGTCCATGAAAGGACGAAGATCCTCTTCGTTCTCCCGTGGTGCACGGAAGACTCGCAGTTGGCTGTCAATGGCTGGAATGCGAGACACGGCTAGACAGGATAACATGATGGGCTTGTGTTTGTTCTTGTCGTCAATGGCCGACTCGAAGTCAGCGTACACGACGACCGGTGCTGGCATTTCGTATCGCTGGTTTGTGAAACGTAACCGAGTCTCATTGGTTGACAAATCGTACTGATCGCTCTCATTGACGAGTTCACGATGTACTTGTACTTCGTGATCATGAACGGCTTTGCGAGATCCGAAGAAGTCGTCACAGAACCTGCACTTCACGTTTCTCGAAAGGTTTTCATTCTTCGCATCACTTCGTCGTGTCACACGATGCTTGAAATCATTCAAGTCCTTGATGTACAAGAAGTGCTTTGGAGTGCCCTCAGGTAGATTCAGATCGTTCAAGATGCAGAGGGAGAGAGGGGAACGTGATTTCTCCTTGCCCTTATACACCACATCGCATGTGAATAAATCGAATTGTTCCTTCGTCTTATCGGTGTATCCAGGCAAGAGTGTGACCTCGAATACGTTGAGTGATACGTTCAACAATGCCTCCAATGCGGCGAATTTCTCTTCACTTGCATCGAAGGGTGCATTGTCGCGAATGCCCATCGCCTCCTCCACCTCGTGAATGGTCACTCCGAACACCTTGTTCTTCTCAGGGTGCTTCCACCACTTGTTGTACACGGTTGCATCGCCAATCTTGCAATTCGCGACGATCTTGTGCCCACCTTCACTGGCCAGAATGAGACACCGCTGCAGGCACCGGTTGTCATCGAAATCCGGGTTGAGCGCTGTGCGTCCGATGACGTACGGTGTGTGCTGCTTGTACCCCACGAATGTACGTAGTGGGAACATCTCAATGTGGAAGCCGATCCAACCATGGTACACGAACCCACTTCCCTCTGTCTCCTGTTCCTCTACACCGTTTCGGTACCATTTCAGGTACTCCTCGATCCATTCATCGATGCGATCTCGTCGAACGATGCGGAGGTGTCCCAATCGATCATCGGTGAGGTTGAGGATCTTGGGATCTCCGTCATGTGTCAACATGAGGTTGTACCCCATGATGGTGATGAAACACTGATTGTATTCACGCATACCATTGAGGATGAACTTCTTCAGGACCTCATTGAATTCATTTGTCTCATCGAATATGAGATTGATCGGTTCCACTTCCTCATCGCTCTTCTCACCCGGTAGTCGAACCCACAACCTGTTGTCAAAATCGTTGTTGAGGCGAAAGTCCTTCTTGGTTCGTTTCTCTTTCACCCATTCCTTGTACATGTCTCCTTGCACGGTGTGATAGTACGTGAGTGCATACCCGAGAGTTGAATCGATCACATCACTCAATCGTCCCTGTGATACCTTGCGATCGAATCGTTCGTATGCCTTATTACGTCTCATTTCACGTCTCTTCTCCACGGTGTTCAGGTAAGCGGGTAAGTGACGTTGTCGTTTCTCACCGAACTTGTGCCCATCCCACTCGTACTGGTTGTAGAGGTCATTCCATGCCTCGCTTCCTACGTACACGTGCTTTCCCTCGATGGCAGGGTTTGCTACTCGCTTACGACGTGTTGCCTGTGCTTTCGGTGTTGCTAGTTTCTTCCCGAATATCTTGTTCGACACATAGGCTCTCGTGTCAGGCATGGTCTGATCGGTGAACGTATCACCGATCCTGTAGTACTTGGCAGCCAATCGCTTCCAGGTCGGTCCACCGATTTTGATTTGTTTTCCAGTCTCAGGGTTGATAGTATATCCTTCGCGTTGTGAACTCATTTATATAAGGGTCACAAAATCTTTAAGTGGTGATACACGTGTGACCAAAGTGAAATAGTTAGGAGCTTGACTTCCTCCTTGAGCTACCGAAGGCATCCCTAGAATGGGAAAATGGCATGACCATCCGCATCGTACTCGAATTCATCGATGTCGTAGAACTCGGATTCCGATGAATCAGAATCACTAGAATTGGGGTCAGCGAACGCCATGCTAATGTCTGGATCATTATCGTATGCCTCGGCTTCTTCTTTGGTCATTTTCACCCATTGTCCTTTTACGCGTCTGTAGTTGTCATGGAGTAACTCGTAGTATGCTGTGCCACCAATAATCATGGAGCGATTGCTGGGAGAAAGTATTCTCGACTTGGGAACGTACTTCGTCGTATCCGGTGGTAATGGATATTGTCGTACAAGCGATTCAATTTCTCGTCGTACTTGTATCCACGCTTGAGAAGGTTCCAGAAGCGAACTCCGTTGATTTGGATTTCTCGGCCAGTATTGGGATTCAAAGTGTGAGTAGGTCTATTCATTTATATATTTATATATTTATATTTTCTCTTTTAACCCTAGATGCTTCCCTAAATGAAGTACAAGAAAACAGAGAACAACACATGGTCTTCCCTGGTACGCACTTGTGAGGACGAGAATATCGAACTCGCCGACATCATCATTCACACCAAGTATCCGATCAATTCCGAGCGTCTATTCGGTTTCAGTGTTTGCACTCCGCAAGCAAATGTGAACTGTGGTTTAATATTGCACGACTATGATTGCATGGAGATGACATTGGATGAAACTCGTCCACCTTTGTTTACCGAGGATGAATGGGAGTATCTATTGCCTCAATTGAAATCCAACGGTCTGCTCGGTGTGCCTCTGAACGTGTTTTGGAGAGGCGATGTAGGGGGAGGCTATGCCTCCCCCGTGGCACGCAGTGCCCCCAACTCACTACCCACTCACATAATCGGTGTAACGACCGAGAATCGTGCTGTTTACTTCTTCTCCAACTACTATGTACGCGTGGTCTTCAAGGTGGTGGATGATGAAGTGCCTCCCGAGTTGTCCGATCTGTTCATCGATGATGGTGCGTGTCTGAAGGGTGTGTACGTTCGTGCATATCAAAGACAAACGGGGGCAACGCTGTTGCCCCGGGGGAGACATCGTCTCCCCCAAAGTAAATAAAAAAGTAAATGTCGTACATTTTCAGTAGCAATGGAAACAACTACACGTTCAAGAAGCTCGACAACATGCTCATCAACATGCCAGAGAAGGACGGTCATCATGTGCTAATTCGAGAGACAGTGGATGGTGTTCCTCAGTATTCGTGGGGCAGTGCTTCATGCATCGTGAAAGCGAACGAAGCATTTGTCTTCGAGTACACACCAGAAGCTACCGAATCATTCAATAGCGAATGGGGTGGTGATGGTATGCCGCCTATGCCGTCCGGATCGTACCTGATAACCACGACTGTCATAACGTACCTTCCTGAAGACATGTTCAACGATTGCACGTCAATCGAATCGGTGGTTGAAAAGGGTTATCGAGTGCTAGTCACGTTTGACAACACGCCTATCCTAGACAGACCGTACATCGATACATTGAATAGTCTTGTGTCTCATACTGGTTATGCTGTTGTGAATATTGGGGGAAGCAACGCTTCCCCCTACAACTCTCCTGTCCTTCGTACGTATTCGAATCTTCCTCTCATGCTTCTAGGTGGTGTGAAGAGCATCACGATCGTTTTCGAACATTTAGGCGACGTTGTTTCTGTGGCGGAACAAAGTTCCGCCGGGACGACTTCGTGGGAAGGCGAAGGCTTCCCGGGGCGACTTTGTCGCCCCACTTCGTCGTCCCATTCTGACTCCTCGTAATGGGTCGATGTGACCTTGCTGCATCTCGCAATGCATTGGGTTCCTTTCGACTCTTGGATCGCGTGACTGGTGGTGCTGGCTGTGGTTTGCATTTGCTCGCCAGGAGTTCCCAATGATAGCACTTCTGCTTGCTACCGCTTTCCATATTCTTCACTTCGTACATCAATGGCATGAATCGATCGTCAATGTCAACAACTTCATACAAGTCCTGAGACCATTTGCTCGTCAATGATCGCTTTTCCAGAACGCGAGGTCTTCGTGTCACTCGAACATAATCACCCACATCGAATTGAGGTGTTGTGTCCTTCGCTGTCATGATGGATGGTTCTGTCTTCTCCGTGTACAAGATGTTGTTGTTCCAAATGTCAGTGGGTGCATATCCGGTGTCTCTGTTCTTCCTTCCATTGTGTCTACGAACGGCACCATCGATCAAGTCGAACCACACACCTTTCGATTGATTGAATGGAACCATGATGTCTTCCTTGATATCTCGGATTGCTCGTTCGGCTAGTACTGCCTTATTCGCTGAATCCATGTGATACATGGTGATGTCATACTTGTCCAAGATGTTGGTACGAAAGATGGCATTGGTGAACTCGGTGCCTCGATCAGAGCAAATATGCTTTGGTGGTCCGTATGTCTGAATGATGTCCTTCATCGCATGCGTGACTTCTGTGGCACTCTTGCTTTTCAATCGCCGAGCCATCAGGTATTTCGAATATCCATCAATGCATACAAGGACATACTTGTATCCACGATTCTTGTGGAATCCTGTACTCTTCTGTCTGCCCAACACTTCCTGAATCCATTTGTCTTGTTTGGAAGAGAAATCGATGAGATCGATGAAGTATATGTTTCTCTTGAATGAACTGATGATCACTCGAGTTGCACCTTTTCGCTTGGCTGGTTTCCGTAGTTCCTTGATCTCGTTCATAAATGAACCGCTTTATTCAATGGCTGAAAAGTGCATGGAAATGGATGAGTGGAAGGAAGAACCACAAACTGGTGGTTGTGATGGGACAGCGAAGCTGTCCCGGGGAGAGCGAAGCTCTCCCCATTGATTCGAAATGCAAGGACAGATGTCACTGCTTGTGCGTGTACAACGAGAAGAACGAGAGTAGTGATGATAGTGGAAGTGATATATCGATCAGTCCGACAGAGATTAAAGTGAAATGAGGGATGCCTAAATAGATTTAAATAATGTAAACATAAATAGAAATACAAATGAACTGTTGGATGAATGATGAACGTCTTGATATCACACGTAAATATGTGCATGATATGATTAATTCATTTGTTGATGATCCCAAAGGTACAAATTATCATAATGAGTATAATCCTCCTTATATGATGATAAATTCACCCGATCTTCAACATCTTCTTGTGAAATCATGTTATGATGATAAATACATAGTGAAGTATGGGGGACAAAGTGGGGCGACTTTGTCGCCCCGGGAAGCCGAAGACTTCCCACAAAGTCCCGCCGGGGAAGCGAAGCTTCCCCGAAACATTGCTGAACTCCGTGCTTTCAATGAGAATATCTATGATATCGAAGGTCATCGTGTGATGACATTAGGTGGTGATATAATTATCATTGATATCGATGGTGTTGCATTTGATCAACTCGAATGTGTATCGGGTAAACGATTACCGCCAAAGTAAAAGACTGGAAGCCACGGCTTCCTTTTTCACTTTGTCTCCTCCCCCTACAGTTCCATGATGCTTACCTTCAGTCGAGTGAAGTAATGTTCGATCGTGGTGTCTCCAGAACGTAAGATTTGAATTTTCATATCTACAGGACGTACTGATGTGAATATGTTCGTGCTACTCAATGTCGTTGTTGGCACTGGATTATTCAAGCTTGCTTTAATGATTGTAGCTGTCTCGACACCCATTACGAGAGTTGGCACGCTCGTGAATCCTACAAGTGCCTGTTCATAGTTGTCACAACGAAGTACGGCATCGATGGTGATCATGTACGTCTTATTGGGTTCCAATTTGATCGGTGCAGAAAGGTCTGAACCTTCCGACGTGAGTGCCTCGCTAACAACCTGGTGTCCACTTGTCCAGGAGGTGTACTCGAATGTCTTACTCAATTTAGCCGATGTGGGTGATAACGAGACTGTGCCGTTTTCTTTGACTTCCATGACGTACTTGCCAGCAGTGGATGGGATTGTTAGCTTGGACACGTTGGTCCCATTGTTGTACACGAGACACTTTTCATTGCTAGTACACCCGAGGATGTCTTTGTAGACGATCTCAGGCGTGAGATGGGCAAGAACAGGACTCTCATTGCTACTCTCGACCTTGAATGTCGCATAGCCTGCCGTGGTTGGCAATGGTAGACCATAGGCAGCATCGTTCCAGTAGGTGACGATTCTCTGTTTATCAGATCCGATTCCTAGAGATTCATGGAAAAGACTTCTTGGTGTGACCTTGTTGAACTGGTAGTCATTGTTCGAATCGGCTGAAAGGAAGAACGTTCCCGGCTTACTTGGTAAGAATAGATCCTTCGAATCACTCTTGGTCGAATTCCAGTTCGGTACCGCATACCAGTCCGACGTGCTCGTAAGTTCGAGAGCCTCGAAAATCACGGGCTTCGTCAATGTTTCCAATGAAGGACCACTATCCGGGTCAGTCGTGAGAATGAAAGAACCACTTTCTGGCAGATTGATCGCTCCGAACGCCGAGTTATTCTTGAAGAAGGGAATAGCTCCATTGGTTGGAATGGTAATCGATTGTCCATCTCTATCCTTGTAATACGAGTTATCCAAGGAAGTGAAATCTTCACCTGCGACGGACCATGTGAGCTCATCGCCAGTCTTGGTGAGCACATAGTTGCCATTGGTCGACGGAAATGCGAACGTGTCGAAAGAGTTGTCTGAGTAGTACTGGATACCATTCATCATCTCCTTGCGCTTGAACACGCCGTTCTGGAGAAATACAAGTTTCTCAGGTTGTGTTGGTGTTGCCATTTACTACTGGGGAAATACTTTGTTTTTCCCCGGGACGACTTCGCTGTCCCTTGCTACTGGGGAAATTATTTTTCCTCGTAGTAATTGGGGAATCTACGATT
>NW_013171853.1:0-7587 GCF_000151665.1 Blastocystis hominis
GGCTGGGGCGCGAATCTGCGCTCCAATCAGCGGGAAACATGTCTCTCTGAACGATCGTCGCTATTCCCAGGTTTCCTTTCACCAGCTTCTTCGGCCGGTGTTCGAAAACCACACAGCCCGGAACTTTCCAAACTTCATCACGTTCCGTCCGTTTCGTCTCCTGTAGCGCCAATACGTTCGCACCCACCTCATTCATGTAGTTCAGGATTTCGATCTTCTTCTTCTTCACTGTCCCTACATTATGGGTTGCCACGCCGTACACTAGTCTCCTGTCAAATTGGTATTTCTTCCCCTTTGGTCGCCGGGGATTCTGGAGAAACACTCTCACTCTGAATCCCATATGGTTCCCAAGCACCGAGAAAGGGGTCACAAACTTATCGTTCGTGATTCCCTTACCAGTCACTTTGAAGAAGCGCTCTTGGCCAATTTTGCGGAGAATTGTCACTCGGACGTCCTGCACTATCGATTCCAGTTCGCACACTTCCACCAACCGGTATATCAACTTGTACACCAGTTTCACGTTGCCCTCTAGCAATCCATAGATTCTCAGGTGTTCGCCCTTCCTCGGTTCACACACTACTTCCTGCGTCGTATCCGAGTCTTTACGGCCTTCCTCGTTTCCTTTCTCTTCTTTCTTCGGTTTTCCTCTTCTACCTCGTCTCGACTTCTTCTTATTCTTCTTCTCTTCTTCTATCTCCGCTACCGTCTCCTTTGCCTTCTTAATGGCTGCCTCTAGATAGCGGTCGTCTTCCAGCGAGGTATTCTCTACCGATATCTCCTTCGCATCTTGCTCTTCCTTCACAGATATCTGCTTCTCTGATTCTTTCTCAGGCTCTGCCAAAAGTTCCTCTTTGCTCGGACCTTCGTTTCTTACCTCCCTCTCCCCTTCCACACATTCCTTCTGGGGAGGAACTGCCAAACCATCTGCATCGATGTTTATCCGGTAAGACTCCACAAGTCCGCGGTCTTCCATAGACCAAACCTCAGGACCTTCCGAACCTTCTCGCCATCTCTCAATCTCCTCCTTCTCCACATCACTCTTAGGTTCGCTTTCCTCTGCCTGCGGTAAGCACTTCCTCTCGGGCACTCGGACCATCATATCCTCGTCCCAACTTTGGCTTCGCCTGTGCCACTTCACTTCGGGTCTGTGTACTTCGTCTCCTCTGTTGTGCAATACTTTACTCTCTCCCTCTCTACCGAGGGTCTTCATCGTCATCTCTTCTTGCAAGGGTTTCTCCTCCTCCTCCTCCTCCTCACTCTCATCTCGATCCACCTGGACATTCACTTTCACAGGTGTGACCACTCTGCAGTGTGAATTGGGGATAGTATCTCGTCTCGGTGAATGTTCTCGCGTTGAGGCGTTACTATAGTGAGATCTCTCACTCTCGGAGCTCGAGGGTCTCCAGCCACCCAGAGGGCTGCTCTTCCTTTCCTCCACCTCAAGCCATCCATCAACACTATCCGTCACCGAGTTCTCCATCGTGGAGTCACTCCAATATCCATTCTCGTTTTCATCCATCAAGACTTCCAGGTACTCTTCTTTCGGCCAATCCATGGGTGTCGTAGAAGGAGAGGACACTTCACTGCTGCTCTCCTCTTCCTCCTTCCTGTCCCAACTCTGCCTTCCTTCCTCTGAGTACCTCCTTGTCTCTTCCTCTTTAGGATATTCTTCGACCTCCCTTGTTTCGATACTCTCCTCACTCCATATCCTTCCGGGATTCTCTTGCTCCTTTGTTTCCATGGGGTGTTCCTTGGGTCCCGCTAGACACGTCTTCTCTACCGGGATATGCCCCACTTCCGTTTCTTCTTCCTTGGACATAGGTTTGTCACTCTTCGCATCACAGCTTTCTTCTATCGGGTCTGACGGTCTCACTGGCACCTCCATTCTCTCAAGCACCTGGGGCGACTCTGTCTTCTGGGGTCCATTGGTTCCTTTGGTTCCATTGGGCACCTTGGTTCCCTTCGGCTCCTGTAGCCGTACTCTTTGAACCCTCTCTACTGTCGTCCTTCGTGCTTCCTCTCGGTTCTTCTCTTCCTTCACGGTGCTATCGTCTCCCTTTCTCTCTGCCTGTGATTTCTTCTCCGATGCCTTCGCTTCTAGCTCAACCTCCTTCCTTCTCGCCTCTTGCTTCTTTCCTCTTCCTTCTTCTTTCTTGGCTTCCAGAATTGGTTTCAGCTTCTTGTACTCCTCTCTAGCCACTCTTATTCTATATGGTACTGTACCTCGCCTCCTTCTCTCTGTCTTGGCTGGTACCATATCTCCTCCAAAAGTAGACATTTCCAACGAATTCGAGTACTCCCATCGCATCCTGCAACTCTTTGAACCCTGTCCTCTCTCTTCCCAAAGATAAGATAAAGCAGAAAAATCAGTGTTTAATTTCCCAGATGGGAAGGCAAATATACTGTCGGAACGAATTGGGCTCAATTTACTACAAATCGACCCCTCATCCACCAAATCAAGTGGCGTATCCAAATTCGCATTCTTATCCGACATTTCAGAATGAACCTTCTTATACGGCGGGACATTCTTCTGTTGGACCGTATTCGTCCTCTCCGATGAATCGCACTCTCGCTTCCTCTCCCTGTCAGTGCGGGACACCTTCAGGTCTTCTTTGTCACCGCTGGATTGCGTATTCATCGTCTTCTTCCCACTCATACTTAAGCTGGCTTCATTCTTATTCGCGCCCGATTCTTCTTTCACAGCCGCTTCAGAACTCAATATTCCTGTCGAATTTGAGTTTCCCAATGTCTTCTTTGCATTCTCTTTCTTATTTCCTCTCCACCACAGAAAGTTGAAAAAATCAAAAAATCGTTTACCATAGGGAGAATCAACATTTTGCTCCGAACTACTTGTGATTACTATACTGCTCTTGCTCTCGCTCTCACTCTCTTTCTCCTTCTCCTTCTTCACTTCTTCACAGGGCAGCTCATAATCCTTCTTCTCTTCCAGCAAACTCGACTCTACCTTTGTTGAAGGCGAAACCTCTTTTGGTTCAATCGGCTTGACCTCCTCTTCCAAATGCACTCTTTTACTCTCCGTGTGTCGCAATACCACTTCTTCCTTTTCACCTCCGGGTCTCTTCACACGGTTCTCACTATTCTTCTCTTGCGTTTTTATCGGAGTTTTGCCGTGGTTGGGAGATTTCGTACCAGTCCTTCTTGATTTTGATTTCTTTTCACTAGAATGCTTCTTCACGATCGTCTTCTTCTTCTTCATTTCTTTGTTCATTGGGATTACCTCAGGCTGTTTTCTCTCACTGTCCTCTTTTAACTTCTTACAAGAGCCCTTGCCTTCTTCTTCTTCTTTCTGTATCTGCACAACTTCTTCTTTTAACCGATTTTCTTCAGTACTTTCAACCGGTTTTTTCACAGACACCTCCACCGAACTCTTCGTTGACGTCCTTCGGCTCTTCACTAACCTCTCATTCTTCCTAAGCTGCGGAAAACCAGTCTTCCGGAGACACTTCATCAAGAATCGTATACTTCTTCTCCAAGTACAAGCTATATCAAACTCGTCTTGCACGTGCTCTTGGAGGCGTTTCAACGCCATCAAGACGAGTTTTTCGGGTGCTATCATTTCACCCAAAAATAACTCCCACACCTGATTAGCTAATCCAATCAGTTCATCGTATTTATTGGGTGAACCACTTTTTGTCCAGTCAAAGTGGTGAGGTCCCAGGCATGATTGAAGGCCATCAATACTCGATACCCTCCTGGATTCCTGCCTTTGTGGATCCGCTCGTACTCCCCTATCTAGATTCTTGGCACTCTCCGTGTAGCCTTCCTTCGCTTCCCCTCGTGCGCTCAGACCCAACACTTCTCTTAAACACGCAGAGAGTATATGAAAGAAAAACTGCTCGATCCTCACCCCTGTTCTCTTCATGAGATCTGCATCAACCCCCTCCACAGAAGAGAGAGCGGTCTGCTGCAAAAGACCCCATCCTCCACTCTCGATCCCCCTATCCTCAGTGACCTCCAGTAAGATCTCCAAGCGTGTCGATTTCAGCGAAATCGGTCTCGTCATTAGAGTGGTCCTGGGTGGATAAAAAAATAGGGAACTTGAGCTGGGTTTAGACCTTCGTGAGATAGGTTAGTTTGAAGATCCATAATGGGGAAATGGAGGTATTAGAAAAATGCATTTTGTGAATTTTTGAAATATCAAATAATAGTACGGTTCTAAAGATATGTATTTGAGTATATAGAAGTTGAAATGAGGCCGCTGGCGAGATATGGAAGAAAGTACGTGATGAAGAAGATTTCCTAAAAAATGTTGGATTGCTAGTTAAGTGGATAAAAGTTGAATTGAGTAATGTTTGAGTGATAAGGATGGGATGGTTGATGAAATAGTGTGAAAGTGTATTAGTTGTAGTCAATATGAATGAAGGAGTGAAGAAAGATGGTTTGTAGACGACCACGAAGTTGGTTGAGGTTGTAAGATTTGGAGTTAGGGTTAGTTGAACTAGGAATCTAGACTTAAGGTGGTGAATAGTATTGACGATAATGCATATTTGAATAGATTTTAGTTTTGTTTCTTTTATAAATATATGATTTGAATATCGAGATTTCTAATTGATATTGGATAGGATATGATTTAGGGTAATAAACAAACAAACAAACAAGGAACGAAAGAGAGAAAGAATTCACTGACCTGTAGGTGATCTTGAGCGGGTCGTTGACCGCCTATTAGCCTTGGACTTGTTCCCAGTAGCTGACTTGCGGGGTCGGCTTGGCATCCCTTTATGCCACATACCATATGGAGTAAGCCATTCATAGTAAGTCCTTTGCAAGAATCTTGCTACTTCCTCACAACCGACCAGCTCATCTTTCTTACCAAAAGACTTCCCACAACCAATACGCGGTGTCTGGATTTTATCACAATCCTTTCTTTCTTTCTTTCTTTCTTTCTTCCTTCCTTCCTTCCTTCCTTCCATACATACTTACTTCCTTCCTTCCTTCCTTCCTGTGCTCAGAATCCAATCATTGTTCCGTTCTGAACTATCCATTATTAACCCAAGGCTCTCCCAACCATGATTTTCCCTAGACGAGGTACATAGAGAACCATACCATTTCTCATCGAATCCTTCACAATGTCGCCACAGTTCTCAGAATTGATCCTTTCAATGACCTTCTGTCCCAAGGATCCTCTCGGAATATCACCACAGTCACCAAAGCCACGTAACGAGACTCTCAAATCCACCGGGTCCTGACACTTCAAAATCGAGAGAAATTGACTATCCAGAGCGATGTGAGTAGAAACTTGACACACATAACCACAATCCGCAGTCGAAAACGTCGAATTAGTAGTCATCGAAACAGTTGTAGAAACAATGCGAGTACCTTTGTCTCCCTTTCTCTCTATCTGCAATTTCTTCTCCGATGCCTTCGCTTCTAGCTCAACCTCCTTCATTCTCGCCTCTCCCTTCTTTCTTCTTTCTTGGCTTCCAGAATTGGTTTCAGCTTCTTGTACTCTTCTCTACCCACTCTCAATCATTCTATATGGTACTCTACCCCGCATCCTTCTCTCTGTCTTTGATGGCGTAAACAACAGCGCCAGATCCTCTATAGACTCCTTCCTTGCTTCCTTCTAGAGGGTTCTTCCATGCCAGAGTGTGTGGTATCATGTCTCTTCCAAAAGTGGACATTTCCAACGAATTCCAGTACTCCCATCGCATCCTACAACTCTCTGAACCACGTCCTCTCTCTACCCCAAAAATCGTGAAAACTTAAAAATAACGACTAAGCTTTTCCGCATAGGGGAAGGGCAAATTTTCACTCCGATCAATTTGTGCTCAATGCATCGCAAATCGAATCCTCATTCATCTCCTTAAGCGCTGTATCCAAATTGGCATTCTTAGTTGACATTTCAGAATGGTCCTTCTTATACGGTTGGAAAATTTTGTATTGCATGCTCGTTGTGCCCTCTAATGAATTGTACTTTTACTTTTGCTCTTTGTTGATACACGAAATCTTCTACTCCATTTTTGTCGCCATTCACTATATTTTCAATACTGTTTTCACTTATATATTATGTATATAAAATACTCTTCCTATTCATACATAGCCTATCTTCATTCTTGTTTCGAACAGTAATCTCTTTCACTACTGCTTCCAAAATTGTATACCTCTCGTATTTGAGTTAATTTATGCCTCCCTGTACTCTAGGTAACATTTCTTCTTCATTTGAGAAAAATGAAAAATTCGAAAAAGCGCTTTTGCCCATAGGGAAAAGACTAAGCATAGAAATTTTCACTCCGAATAACTTGTGCTCAATGCATTGCAAATCGAATCCTCATTCATCTCCTTAAGCGCTGTATCCAAATTCGCATTCTTGTTTGACATTTTAGAATGGTCCTTCTTATAAGGCTGAGAAATTTTGTATTGCATGCTCGTTGTGCCCTTTAATGAATTTTACTTTTACTTTTGCTCTTTGTTGATACACGAAATCTTCTACTCCATTTTTGTCGCCATTTACTATATTTTCAATACCATTTTCACTTATATATTATGTATATAAAATACTCTTCCTACTCATACACATCCCATCTTCATTCTTGTTTCGAACAGTAATCTCTTTCACTACTGCTTCCAAAATTGTATTCCTCTCGTATTTGAGTTAATTTATGCCTCCCTGTACTCTACATAAAATTTCTTCTTCATTTGAGAAAAATGAAAAATTCGAAAAAGCGCTTTGCCCATAGGGAAAAGACTAAGCATAGAAATTTTCACTCCGATCAATTTGTGCTCAATGCATTGCAAATCGAATCCTCATTTATTATATTAAGCGCTGTATCCAAATTCGCATTCTTAGTTGACATTTTAGAATGGTCCTTCTTATACGGTTGGAAAATTTTGTAATGCATGCTCGTCCTATCCTCTAATGAATTGTACTTTTACTTTTGCTCTATGTTAGTACGGGACACCTTCAGGTCTTCTTTGTCATCACTGGTTATATTTTCAATACCATTTTCACTTATTTATACTGTATCCATATTCTTTTTTCCTTTTATCCATAGGGTGTCTTCATTCCTATTTGTATACGATTCTTCTTTCACAGCCGCTTCAATACTATACATTCCTGTCGAATTTGAGTTTCCCAATGTCTTCTTTGCATTCTCTTTCTTATTTCCTCTACACCACAGAAAATTGAAAAAATCGAAAAATCGTTTACCATACATAGGGAGAATCAACATTTTGCTCCAAACAGCTTGTGATTACTATACTGCTCTTGCTCTCTCTCTCGCTCTCTTTCTCCTTCTTCTTCTTCACTTCTTCACAGGGCAGCTCATAATCCTTCTTCTCTTCCAGCAAACTCGACTCTACCTTTGTTGAAGGCGAAACCTCTTTTGGTTCAATCGGCTTGACCTCCTCTTCCAAATGCACTCTTTTACTCTCCGTGTGTCGCAACACTACTTCTTCCTTTTCACCTCCGGGTCTCTTCACACGGTTCTCACTATTCTTCTCTTGCGTTTTTATCGGAGTTTTGCCGTGGTTGGGAGATTTCGTAACAGTCCTTCTTGATTTTGATTTTTGATTTCTAGAATGCTTCTTCACGATCGTCTTCTTCTTCATTTCCGCCTTCATTGGGAT
>NW_013171854.1:0-7047 GCF_000151665.1 Blastocystis hominis
TGGATCAAGATTTATATTATCCGGAACCGCACTTGGAGGGGCCAGGATTTCCAGGCTATGTTCAACAACGTGGACACGACGAATGTGATTACTAACAGCAATAACGAGACTGTGACAATCCCTGCTGGTTACTACACGATCAGTGAGATCATTGCCTTGCTCAATACCATGACCGATACCACATTCTCCATATCTACTAACGCCTCGTCGTTCGGCTGTATCTGGATTCAGTCCCCACACACCATTGACTTCACAGATGCACCTGACATTCGTGAGATCCTCGGCTTCGATGGACGAACGGTCATTCTACCTGCTTCGTTCAGTGGATCGAACGTGATTGATATCACGCGAAATCGCCAAGTGATTCAGGTCTACTCGACGATCGTGCGATCATCGGACCTGAAGATTGCCAACCAGAACAACAACCTGCTCACCACGATGATTATTGACGATCCAACGGCTGACTACGTGCGAACTGTGGAAGACGTGTGTATTCCAATGATCACTCGGTTTGATCAATTGATGTTCGTGTTCCGCGATATGGATGGCAAGATGATGCGATTGAACGGCGAATTCGAACTCCAGTTGACGATTGAGGACGTGATGGAGGAAGTGCCATCATCGATGGGGGAAGCGAAGCTTCCCCCGGGGGTGATATCGTCACCCCCAACGATTGCCTCTGCGAACCAGTTCAGTATGATCGAAGTGTTCGGTAATACCACCAAGAAGGAAGTGAAGCTGGACAATCCTCTCTCGTTCGACCAGTGCTACATCTCGTCTGTGTCGTTGTATACGGACTTCGTGTTGCACAACGTGCCGACTGATCAAGTGGTGCTAATCAATGCTGGCACTACGATTCAAGAGATCGCGATACCACGCGGTGCATACGACATCGAAACGATCATTGCAAAGCTGAATGCAAGTGATGCCCTGTTCGAATTGGTGTATAGCGGTGAGAATGCGTTCCACATCACGGTAGATCACTTCTACATGATTGATTTCACGAATGCACCAGAGATCAGGTCAATCCTTGGTTTCGAATCGGACATCTTGGTGAAAGGAGTGGATAACCCGAAGCGCTACTACATGTCTTCCTCGTGTAATCACGTGGTTGTTACTGATGGCACTGTCTCGCACATGTTGACATTGCCTGTCGGTTACTACACGTTCTCCGAGTTCATCGAGGCTGTCGGTGCTGAGATGGTGAAAGTGCTTCCACTCACATCCATGACGATCGAGGATGATCATGTTCGCTTCAATGTCCAAGCAGACGGATGGTATTTCAATCGATCCAGTGTTGACACGACGATCGATGGTTTTGGTTGGACTCCATGGTTCAAGCTGTCTCCATCTGTGCAGAACCTGTGCATCGAACGACCAGTGGAAGCTTCGTTCAACCCTGAAAGCGATTCACCACCTGATATGACGAATGATCAAGGTATTGGTGGTCATGCGTACATAGGATCAAACACCTTTATTGCGTATGACTGGAAAATGCGTACGAATGATAATCGGTTCCTGCTAAAGCCTCTCGCGACATACACGATGCGCCTAGCTGATGGTTCAGTACTCGATAGTGGTGAATTCTACATAACGGAAGATACGTCTACCCCGATCAAGATGAATACTCTTACAACCACATGTTTTAATGAGCTCAATGCTCGATATGCGAGTGCTATGGAACTACCTCCATCTCACCAGAATGCGATTGCGTGGACGGTGAATGACAATAGAGAAAGCATGTCATGGACTGCGAAGGACTATGCACCAGAATTGGAATTGCATATCACATCGGAAAATACAGGTGACTTGGTGTCATCGAATGGTTCTTCGATCGGACCTTGGTATTCCAAGGATAGTATATATCACACGAGAGTGTTTATCGATACGACGAATTTTATACTTGGAATACGTGGATATGGCGAAAGACCTCTCACAATCCAACGAGGTCATTATAGCGCTGTTGATATCGTGAATATGATCGCTAATGTGATCAATAAGATATATGTAGATGCGTCTCTCGGAGGGTACTTGGTATATGTCATTGCAGATAATGGTGGTCGAGTACGAATGGGATGTCGAAATGGTACAGAACCACGATTCATATTGTTTTGTGATAATCCATGTTTCAAGATTATACCCGGACCATACGCTGAACCAGGTGGTGTGTATCTGTCTTGTTATTTCGAGTTTTATCGCAATTACTACATCAGGATGCCCGAGTTGACATCACCTTACGAGTTTGCGATGGCAAACATCGATGGACTGAATGTGACGAATATGATCAAAGGTAGTACGTATTCCGATCGTGCTGTGTCGATCGAATTCATACAACCGACACGTGTTACGTATGTGGGGAATGATGAAGTTGTTGTTCCATCATTGGCTACCTTCGTTGACTGGGGACAATCTGAGTCGTACACGGCTAACACGACGATTCGCTTCCCGTACGGAATGATGACACTGGACGAAGAGGGAAGCAGTGCTTCCCCCGAGACTGATATCACGTACACAGATGACGTTCAGACATTCACGTGGACCATACCATCACGGTTGACACAGGCTGACATGATATGGCACATGAACCAGTGTTTTGACTCGGCTGCACTGAACATACGATGGAAAGCTGAGACAGATGGGTACTACATTCACGCAGACTACGTGTTCTCGTTGAGTGGTAACCTGGGAACCATCGTTCCCGCTTCAGGATCGCAATCGCATACATGGCGTATCCCTTTCGACGATGGTGTGTACTATGCCAACTATGGTCCGATGGTTGCCGAGTATCCTGTCGATATCACGAACGGTCTATCGAACATACAGCTGTATTGCAACATCGTGAAAAGCAAGACGATACCACTGCTTGTGAATGTCCCGATGGACAGCTTGTACAAGAATTACTTCTACAAGAACCGCATGTTGGTACCATGTTCTGAATTGCTGGATCGCATCGTGTACGAACTGAAGGACGAAAACGGTGACCCGCTATCGTTCATTGGGAACGTGTACCTGCTAATCGGATTCACCGTTTCAGGAGGAAATAATAAATGAATCTAGTGTTCAACATTGCTCGAACGTACGAACATGAATTCACAAGTAACAATCTCATCAAAAGCGACATGGTAATCGACAGAGTGACTATGAAGGGAGAATCGCCTGGCACCTGCCTTGTCCTTGATCGAGTGAACAACATGCAAGAACGACGACAGTCTCCGTTGGTTGTATTGAACGAGGAGTTTACGGAGAATGCACACATGAACGTCGTGGTACCCAAAAGTCGCAAATGGTCATTCTCGTTGACCGATAAGACCGGTGCAACGATTGCCCTGCCAATGCCGATTACAGTGTGCATTCACTTCCATGTTCTCCAAAGTAAATGAGTCATAATCGTGCACTACCGGTGAGTGTGATTAACCACAATACAGTAATTCCGAAGAACAACGAACGATACCATGAAACGTTCAATACAGTGATCATGCCTCGTGACCTTGTGTACAAGATCACTTCGATTACATGCAAGATCGATACCACTTCTCTATGGAACATTCGTGCAATGAATGTGGTGAAGGTTCAAATGCTGTCAGGGTTTGAAATGGTGTACAACGTCGGTCCTGGCTACTACTCGATTACCGAGTTATGCCGTGCGATAGCCGATTCCATCCAGGTAGACGATGTTAACCGAGCATACTTGAACAGTGATGTGGCGACCGCTGTTGACCTTAGTGGCGCACCTGATTACACGAGTATCCTCAAGTTGGAAGGTATCGTTGAGGCAGGTATGGTAGCGAGTGAACCCTACGACATCACGAATGGCATGAGTGTGATCCGAGTCTACAGTAGTATCAATGCTCAAACATTCGGTCTGAAGAGTCCGTTGATCGATAACCTGATTCATGTATCGATGGGACTGAACAACATGATCACCTGGGACAACCTATCGATCGATGTGATTGAACAATCGAACCTGGATTACATTGACTGGGTACTGACAGACGCGAATGACCGCCCGATCTCCTTGAATTCGAATGTGTACATCTCATTCACGATATCTTGTTACACCAAAGTAAAGTAGGGGAGACGGCAAAGTCGCCCCACATTGTTCCTCCCATAGTAAATGGATGAATACGTTGCTACAATTCCAATCATTCGATACAAGCCACACAAAGTGAAGTCGAGAAACATGATGGACAAGATGTTGAATCGTTATTTCGATAAAGTCGTTGAAAGTGAATTCAATCAACAACGAATGAGGAGCGAACAATGGCGACAGAAGCGAACCTTGTTTGATTCGTACATGAATCTCTCACCCGCTGAACGTCGCCGTGTATCCGTCTCTGACATGCGTGGATATCAAATGCAGCGAATTGATGATGAGAACGTACTGTTGTACTCATTCGAGGACAATGTGGTCTACAATGCTAAAATTGACAAACAATTCAACAAGATCATTGTCCAGTCTGTGAATCACAAGTTGTCTGACATGGAGAAACGAGCTATCTTTGATAATCCATTTGGATATGAGCCAGTATCACCCTATCGTATCCGCTACCAGAGATCACAGGTTGGCGATGCACAAATCGTGAATATAACTGGTGATCTTGGAACTAGCATCAACGAAATGAAGAATGCTGCTGATGCCATAACGGTTGCAGCTCAACAGATGGGAGATAGTATCAACACAGTTACTCAACAGAATGCAGCGATTATCAATGATTTTGCTGGCTTGCGAGACGATGTGACAGAACAAGGTGATCCAAATCGAGATGTCCTGCTGTGGAATGACGATAATACTACGGCATATAAAAGAGGTGTGACACACACTACGAAACGAGGTAGTACGAAATATAGAGATTTGGTAGCTGAAGGTCGCGTTGAACGTGATCGGTGGTTGATCAAACCTGAACAACAACCTCTGAATGTGACGAATCAGATCGTACAACAGATGGATGTGACGTCCATTATCAACAAGTTGGATGAAGTGATAACTGTGATGAAGAGCTTTGATATCCAGGTGAACCTTGGCAATATTTATAATGCAATAGCTTATGTAGCACAACGAATCAATTTCCTGGAAGATAAGGACAAGGGTTATCCTAAGATGTTAGAATTGTTGGAAGGTGTACAAACAAAATTGACAAATACGAACGATGGAATCAAGTCGTTGAGTGATAAGTATGCTGAAGTGGCAACAAGCATTGCAACAGGAGATGACAATTTGATCCAGAAAATTGGTGACTTGGTAAATCAACAGAAGGCTGTGATTGAGGAGAGTAATAGATATCTGCAAGGAGTCGAAGCTCGTCTCCAAGGAATTGAAAACAAACCTGATCCTCCTGCAATTGCTGATATCCAAGCATTGATTCCAACCCAAAGTGAAATGCGAATTGATGGATTGACAGAGTTCATGAAGGCGCAGTACAATGATTTCTTGAAACAGTGGCTAGAGCGAAATAGCTTCATTCAGCAATTTGTATCTGCTGAGTTGGCAAAAGCATATGATGAAATCAACAAACGGTTGGTTGAATCATTCAATACATTCACACCTTTGATTCAAAACGTTCCAATGAATTGCAGACTACGAATCAGAATCTGATAGCTCTTGGTAATGCGGTTGCAGAAGAGGGAAAGGCAACTAGGAAACAACTATTGGATGGTACGAATGCTCTGGGCAACCAATATGAAGAAGGACAAGCTCAAACAACCAAGTTAATCAAAGATTCTACGGGTGCAATTGTTGATCAACTCACTGACAATCAGACTAAAACTGGTAACTTGTTGACAAATGGATTCAATTCCATGAGTAGCCAACTCACTGATAATCAGACTCAAACTAACAACCTGTTGACAAATGTTGGTAATGCAGTTGTTGATGGACATGCTCAAACTGGTCAGCTGATTACTACAATGAGTAATCAATTTGCTGATACTCAGCTGTCCCGGGAACAATTATATCAACAATTGTATCAGCAGAATATGAGAGGAATCCAGAACTTAATGGATGCCATTTGGCAATCATATGAATATTTCCGGAATCAGCCACAAATTCAACCTGTGATTGTACTGGACGGTCGTCAATCTGAAAGTGTAAATGCTAGTTTCACACCTCAAGCAATCGATCAAGTGAATCGAGCTGCAGCCTTGATTGACGCGTATGAAAGTAAAGATTCTAATGACACCAAGGAAAGTTGGGAAAGCGATGATACTCGCGAAGATTTCATTGCTTTCTCAAGTTTGCTTGCTCGCAATTTCAACAATCCTGTTTTCGCTCAATTCGCAAATGACCTTGGATTCTCACGTCTCTTCAGGGCTTATCGTGATCGAAATGAAGACTCCGAACTGATGAGTTTCTTCATACGAGTAGCTAATAGTAAGGATCTAACTCCTGATTATTTGGACTACATGAAAAACAAGATCAAACGGTTTGCTGTCAATGTAGATCAACAATTCGAGCAATATCTGCAAAATACGTACAACACGATCAAGGATATGTTCATTACACAGGGTTTCAATGGCTAATGAATATATCTTTGATCTTCTTTTCACTTTGTAGGCATGGGGCACTTCGTGCCCCCGGGGAAATCTACGATTTCCCCATACATAAATGGCAATTCCATTCACTGTTGATATATCTGCCTTTTATGGCGAACCCGATTTCCGAGAACAGGATAGTGGAACGATTGTGGATCGACGCAAGACATTGAATCTACACAAGGAACTCGAAGCACCAGTGCAATCAAAGCGATCACGAAAGCGAACACCAAAACGAGCTAGTAAGACGAAAACAGCTGGTGCTATTGCTTTCAATGGGGCGACCAAGGACACCGGTGGAGCCATTGCTTTCAAGGAAGGTGGTGCATGTCAGACAGACTCTAAATCCGCTGGAGCACTGGCATTCAATGAAGCACAATTGATGAACGAGCTGACCGGACTAAAGAAAGGCGGAGCACTTGGTACCATCGCTGCCACGATCATCCCAGCGCTCATTCAGATGGCTCCACAGATCATCTCTTAATACCTCGAAAGAGGAGATCACCTGATAGTTTCATT
>NW_013171855.1:0-5738 GCF_000151665.1 Blastocystis hominis
ACTCGCTAAACAGATATCTGCTTTATGGTTCACCCTGATCACCCTCACTCGGACCCGAACCCTCACCCTTACCCGTGGTTTTTTACCAATTTTGACTATACAATACAATTACGAATTGGACCCTCTGGTGAGCATTCCTGACCCTAAACCTGACCCTAAACCTGACCCTAACCCTGACCCTGACCCTGACCCTGACCCTAAACCTAGGCCCTAGCCTTGAGTACCCAGACTTAATAGGAACTTAACCCTAGTATATTTGAGGTGGAAATAGCCTAGTTGGGATGGACCGTGGCCTCAAGACTGATGGTCATGGGTTCGATCCCTGGAGTGGTGGAGATTTTTCCATATAGCCTTGAGTACCCAGACTTAATAGGAACTTAACCCTAGTATATTTGAGGTGGAAATAGCCTAGTTGGGATGGACCGTGGCCTCAAGACTGATGGTCATGGGTTCGATCCCTGGAGTGGTGGAGATTTTTCCATATAGCCTTGAGTACCCAGACTTAATAGGAACTTAACCCTAGTATATTTGAGGTGGAAATAGCCTAGTTGGGATGGACCGTGGCCTCAAGACTGATGGTCATGGGTTCGATCCCTGGAGTGGTGGAGATTTTTCCGATAAAGGTAAAGGTAGGAAAGAAGCCCAGGTACCCTAGGGTACCCTCATAGTGAAGCAGAGACTGTCTGATCCTAGCCCTGACCCTGACCCTGACCCTGACCCTCAACTCGAAGCCTGAACCTAAGCATGAACCCTGACCCTGACCCTAACCCTGACCCTAACGGGTCAGGATAGGGTAATGCTAACCTGAACCCAAGCATGAACCCTGACCCTAGCCCTAACCCTGGCCCTCAACTCGAACCCTAGCCCTAACCCTGACCCTAACGGGTCAGGATAGGGTAATGAGAACCTGAACCCAAGCATGAACCCTGACCCTAGCCCTAACCCTGGCCCTCAACTCGAACCCTAGCCCTAACCCTGACCCTAACGGGTCAGGATAGGGTAATGAGAACCTGAACCCAAGCATGAACCCTGACCCTAGCCCTAACCCTGGCCCTCAACTCGAACCCTAGCCCTAACCCTGGCCCTCAACTCGAACCCTAGCCCTAACCCTGGCCCTCAACTCGAAGCCTGAACCCGAAGCATGAACCCTCAACTCGAATCCGAACCCGAAGCATGAACCCTGACCCTAGCCCGAACCCGAACCCTCGTGGGTCAGGAATGGATTAGGGTTAGGGTTAGGAAGAAAGAAGGGTTACGAAAAGAATTAGGGTTAGGGTTAGGGTTAGGAACAAGCAAGGGTTACGAAAAGAATTAGGGTTAGGGTTAAGAAGAAAGAAAGAAGGGTTACGAAAAGAATTAGGGTTAGGGTTAGGAACAAACAAGGGTTATACTAACCTGAACCGAAGCATGAACCCGAACCCTAGCCCTAACCCTGGCCCTCAACTCGAACCCTAGCCCTAACCCTGGCCCTCAACTCGAACCCTAGCCCTAACCCTGGCCCTCAACTCGAAGCCTGAACCCGAAGCATGAACCCTCAACTCGAATCCGAACCCGAAGCATGAACCCTGACCCTAGCCCGAACCCGAACCCTCGTGGGTCAGGAATGGATTAGGGTTAGGGTTAGGAAGAAAGAAGGGTTACGAAAAGAATTAGGGTTAGGGTTAGGGTTAGGAAGGAAGAAGGGTTACGAAAAGAATTAGGGTTAGGGTTAAGAAGAAAGAAAGAAGGGTTACGAAAAGAATTAGGGTTAGGGTTAGGAACAAACAAGGGTTATACTAACCTGAACCGAAGCATGAACCCGAACCCTAGCCCTAGGAAGGAAGAAGGGTTACGAAGAAACAAGGGTTAGGGTTAGGGTTAGGAAGGAAGAAGGGTTACGAAATAATTAGGGTTAGGGTTAGGAAGAAAGAAGGGTTACGAAAAGAATTAGGGTTAGGGTTAGGAAGGAAGAAGGGTTACGAAAAGAATTAGGGTTACGAACAAGCTAGGGTTAGGGTTAGGAAGAAAGAAGGGTTACGAAAAGAATTAGGGTTAGGGTTAGGGTTAGGAACAAGCAAGGGTTACGAAAAGAATTAGGGTTAGGGTTAGGAAGAAAGAAGGGTTACGAAAAGAATTAGGGTTAGGGTTAGGAAGAAACAAGGGTTATACTAACCTGAACCGAAGCATGAACCCGAACCCTAGCCCTAACCCTGGCCCTCAACTCGAACCCGAACCTGAAGCACGGACCCTCAACTCGAATCCGAACCTGAAGCATGAACCCTAGCCCGAACCCGAACCCTCGAGGGTCAGGAATGGATTAAGGTTAGGGTTAGGAAGAAAGAAGGGTTACGAAAAGAATTAGGGTTAGGGTTAAGAAGAAAGAAGGGTTACGAAAAGAATTAGGGTTAGGGTTAGGAACAAACAAGGGTTACGAAAAGAATTAGGGTTAGGGTTAAGAAGAAAGAAGGGTTATACTAACCTGAACCGAAGCATGAACCCGAACCCTAGCCCTAACCCTGGCCCTCAACTCGAACCCGAACCTGAAGCACGGACCCTCAACTCGAACCCGAACCTGAAGCATGAACCCTAGCCCGAACCCGAACCCTCGAGGGTCAGGAATGGATTAGGATTAGGGTTAGGAAGAAAGAAGGGTTACGAAAAGAATTAGGGTTAGGGTTAGGAAGAAAGAAGGGTTACGAAAAGAATTAGGGTTAGGGTTAGGAAGGAAGAAGGGTTACGAAAAGAATTAGGGTTAGGGTTAAGAAGAAAGAAGGGTTACGAAAAGAATTAGGGTTAGGGTTAGGAACAAACAAGGGTTACGAAAAGAATTAGGGTTAGGGTTAAGAAGAAAGAAGGGTTATACTAACCTGAACCGAAGCATGAACCCGAACCCTAGCCCTAACCCTGGCCCTCAACTCGAACCCGAACCTGAAGCACGGACCCTCAACTCGAATCCGAACCTGAAGCATGAACCCTAGCCCGAACCCGAACCCTCGAGGGTTAAGATTGGATTAGGGTTAGGGTTAGGAAGAAAGAAGGGTTATACTAACCTGAACCGAAGCTTGAACCTAGCCCTAACCCGAACCCTCGTGGGTTAGGAATGGATTAGGGTTAGGGTTAGGAAGAAAGAAGGGTTACGAAAAGAATTAGGGTTAGGGTTAGGAAGAAAGAAGGGTTACGAAAAGAATTAGGGTTAGGGTTAGGAAGAAACAAGGGTTACGAAAAGAATTAGGGTTAGGGTTAGGAAGAAAGAAGGGTTACGAAAAGAATTAGGGTTAGGGTTAGGAAGAAACAAGGGTTACGAAAAGAATTAGGGTTAGGGTTAGGAAGAAACAAGGGTTACGAAAAGAATTAGGGTTAGGGTTAGGAAGAAACAAGGGTTATACTAACCTGAACCGAAGTATGAACCCGAACCCTAGCCCTAACCCTGGCCCTCAACTCGAACCCGAACCTGAAGCATGAACCTAGCCCTAACCCGAACCCTCGTGGGTTAGGAATGGATTAGGGTTAGGGTTAGAAAGAAAGAAGGGTTACGAAAAGAATTAGGGTTAGGGTTAGGAAGAAACAAGGGTTACGAAAAGAATTAGGGTTAGGGTTAGGGTTAGGAAGAAAGAAGGGTTACGAAAAGAATTAGGGTTAGGGTTAGGAACAAACAAGGGTTATACTAACCTGAACCGAAGCATGAACTCGAACCCTAGCCCTAACCCTGGCCCTCGACTCGAACCCGAACCTGAAGCACGGACCCTCAACTCGAATCCGAACCTGAAGCATGAACCCTAGCCCGAACCCGAACCCTCGAGGGTCAGGAATGAATTAGGGTTAGGGTTAGGAAAAAAGAAAGAAGGGTTACGAAAAGAATTAGGGTTAGGGTTAGGAAGAAAGAAAGAAGGGTTACGAAAAGAATTAGGGTTAGGGTTAGGAAGAAACAAGGGTTAAGAAGAAACAAGGGTTAGGGTTAGGATTATACTAACCCTCATAACCTGGTAACCAAGCAAGCAAGAATTACAAGCAAGCAAGAATTACAAGCAAGCAAGAATTACAAGCTAGGGTTATACTCAAATTAACCACAACCGCTAACCTCCAACCCCAACTGCAACTTGAACTGCAACTTGAACTGCAACTTGAACTGCAACTTGAACTGCAACCCTAACCTAAACCGCTACCAACCAACCTAGCTACCAACCTAGCTGGCGGTCAACGGCCTGCTCCAAATCCCTCTTTGCTGCAGGTCGGTAAATTTGATTGATTGTTTGTTTGTTGGTTAGTTAACCTTGTTATTCTTGTTATTCTTGTGAACCTTGTTGTTGTTAACCCTATCAACCATTTTTACTCTCCAACCACCTACACTCTACACTCTTTAACTATATATTCATACTCCTTCTACTATACTCTAACCATCTGGTTACGCATATACGCAAATTGGAGTAACAAGCGTAATCGACATTCACAGGTACATTTATCTTTGACCCTCTAAAATCGCACACACACATCCTACAAACATTATTCCACTTGAATTAGTACTCATATAGAAAGTTACAAAAATTAAGAACCAACCATATACCAAAAGGAAAAATTGAGATGCTCAAAATCCAAAAATTATACTAATTGTAGCTTATATTTTTTACCCAAAATTAGATTATTTCACTCATTATTATTTTACATTCCATATTTTACAAATTATATTTTTTATTTTTATTACTTCATTTTATTCAACATACACTACTCATTATTACCATATACTTACTTTTACAATATCTCACACATACACGCACTTATCGCATCAAACATACTAGGAACATCCATTTTTCAATTTTTATTCATTTTCATTTTTTTACAGAGACAACATGGAATACTCTTTTACACTACAATAGAAGACTAACATAAAGAGTTAGTTATTCAGAAACTTGAAATATGAAAATTCGAGTTTTGGTTGGTCCAAGTCACTTTGAACTGGGAGTGACTGGGCATATGGACAATTTGGGTAATACTAGAAAAGTGACTAGGATTTTGATTTCTTTCAATTTGATGGGAATGAAGTGAATTGGAAGTGACAACATGATTTCCAAATTGAATACATAAATTTGAACGAGACTTGCAGAAATTGATTTTCCCAGTCACTTTGAACTGGAAGTGACTCGAATGAGAATTTTGGGTAATACTAGAAAAGTGACTAGGATTTTGATTTTCCCAGTCACTTTGAACTGGAAGTGACTCAATTGAGAATTTTGGGTAATACTAGAAAAGTGACTAGGATTTTGATTTTCCCAGTCACTTTGAACTGGAAGTGACTCAATTGAGAATTTTGGGTAATACTAGAAAAGTGACTAGGATTTTGATTTTCCCAGTCACTTTGAACTGGGAATGAAATTTGAGAATTTTGGGTAATACTAGAAAAGTGACTAGGATTTTGATTTTCCCAGTCACTTTGAACTGGAAGTGACTCGAATTGAGAATTTTGGGTAATACTAGAAAAGTGACTAGGATTTTGATTTTCCCAGTCACTTTGAACTGGAAGTCAACTTTGAGAATTTTGGGTAATACTAGAAAAGTGACTAGGATTTTATTTTCCCAGTCACTTTGAACTGGGAATGACTCAAATTGAGAATTTTGGGTAATACTAGAAAAGTGACTAGGATTTTGATTTTCCCAGTCACTTTGAACTGGAAGTGACTCAATTGAGAATTTTGGGTAATACTAGAAAAGTGACTAAGATTTTGATTTTCCCAGTCACTTTGAACTGGAAGTGACTCGAATGGAGA
>NW_013171856.1:0-5646 GCF_000151665.1 Blastocystis hominis
AAACTCATAGTTCATTCTCAGACCATTACTGCTTGTGCTTCTACTTACAGTAAAGTGTGTTGGATGCATTCTGTCATTCGTGTATTTTATTATAATTATTACCAATTGTTGAACTATTCTTCCCAAGGCTAATTTCCCAACATTATTGTAATATCTATCATATCATTCTTATCTGTAGTATATTGCTGCTCTGAACAGAGTTTTCTTGCCTCATCATTTTCCTTGCTGTTTTGCGATGGTTTATTTATTCCTAGGAATACTAAGGTGCATTTCAATCTGTTTTCCACATGAACTCCTCTTATCTGCCTCTCACTCAGAGTTTGTTCTATATATTATCCATGCTCTGAATATCATTTCCTACTTGATTTTGATTTTCATTATCCTTATCTTAACCCTAAATCTACTATTTCTCTTCATATTGGTATAATTTGTTCCAGTTTATTATCATCAATGACTATTTTACTCTTGTCAAATAGCCGTTATTTCTTGCAGATTACAAATGCACTCTTTAGTATTTCCTGTGCGGATTTCCTAAACATGGATGATCTCTCTGCATATCGTGGAATGAAGAGTTCGATTCTTTTCCTGTACAATAGTTCTTTTTTAGATACGCTTTTTTATTTGTAATCAAGTTGCTTTGTATTAGTGGTTCTCGTTTCCTCAATATTATTTCTTGTCCCTATTTCATATATTATAAAATAGGGATTAGGGTACAAACCGTATATTTGTATTTCTACTTTTTTATACATTTCTTTTGTATTTTATAATGAAATCTCTATTATTCGTAAGTACTCTATGTATGTCATCGTATCACTACTAACTCTTAGTCTTACTTGTGTATTGTGACTTAACTTGTTCTTCTGGAGAAACTTATGTCAAGTTTGTGAAAAAGTGTGGCGATAGCAGTGCAATTGAGGAATCTTTCAAAGTATATGATGGATCGACTCTATTGTATACTGGAGCCAACTTTGCCAACAGGGAAACACGAACGTTTGAGCAATGCTTAACCTCTTCCGTCAATAATCAATTCACTGTTGAGCTAATCGACTCATATGGCGATTCGTGGTATACTGGATCCTATCTGACTATATTGGGGAAGTCTGGAAATGTAGTTTTCAAAAATATGATGACAGATAATAACCAAGAATCTTTTCCCTTTTCTCTCTATTATGGAATTGAGCAAGATTCCACTTGGAAGATGACTTCCGGCGTTGCTTCTGCTGGATGGACTGAGTACTCGTTTTCTGACAGCACTTGGACGGATGTTACTCTTGGTTCTGAGACTACAGTTGAATCTGGTACTCAATATTTCCGTAAGCAGTTCGTGGGTCTTTCAGATATGGCTGCTTATGATGTGCGGCTGTACTATAAGGCTGGAGTGATTGCCTATATCAATGGAATTGAGGTCTACCGCGACAATCTGCCTGATGGAGCTGTTTCTTCGACCACTGCTGCGACTGGAGAATATACTGAGATTGCCTATCGTGGATTCATCCGTCCTGGATCTGAAGTGGCTTCACAACAATCGATTCTGGCTGTGGAGCTCCATTTCAATTCTACACAAACTATTGTTGATTTCAATGCCTATCTTGCTATTCTGGCTACCTCTACTACTGAAGGCAATTGTTTTATTTATGCTGAATCTACTTATGTGACTTCGAACGGTGGCTCAAGTGTTGCCAATATCTTTGATTTCGTTAAGTCAAGTTATTATCAGGCTAGCTCTTCATCCCTTCCTGCTACTGTAACCTACTCCTTTGAAGGACCAAGACCCTACATTAACTCCCTCCGTGTTTGGCCTTATACGTCCATTACATCTGCTCCTAGCACATTCTCTTGGCAAGGATCGAACGATAATTCGCAATGGACAACTGTGTTTACTGTATCCGATGCTACTTATGAAACCAAGGTTTACCAAATCTTTGGTGGTTATTTCTATGCTTCGCTTTACCCGCACTATCGTCTCAATATTGTTAGTAGCAGTGGTACTAATTATGTTTATGCATATGAAGTCCAACCCTTGATTTGCTCTATATCCATTCCAGCCTCTATCACATTCACTCCTGACTCATACACCTTCTTGGCAAGATTTGAAATGGTGTATGTCCAGCCTGATATTTCCGAGTTTACTTCATGTTCAGCTCAGAACCTTCCTGAGGGTCTTTCAATTGATTCTGTTACTTGTGTGATTTCTGGAGTTACAAATATGGCTGTTTCTGATTTGACGATCACTGTTACTTCTGTTATGAATAGCAATACATACACTGGATCGTTTACTCTTAATATCCAGGAATGTTCTGGTACAGTACTGAACATTCTACGTACCTATGGATCCAATGCTGCTAAGGAGAGTTTCGAAATTAAGGATACTTCAACCCAGCAAACAATCATATCTGTTGCTGCCAACTCTGGTCAGGTTAGTAATGAAGATTGGACCCATGTTGTTTGCGTTACTGGATCAAAGTATGCAGTTACTGTAGGATCCGAAAACAGTTATTGGAGCGCTGCTTCCTTTCTGTATGTCCGTGCTGTTCTCTATGGTGATGAAATGGAAACGATTCTTCGTATGAGATATGACATAAATGTCGGTTTCCCTTCATCTCGTACGTTTAATGCTCAGTATTCCATTCTTCCCCATTCCAACTGGTATTACAAGCATGGAGAAGTTCCTACTGATTGGTATTCATCAACTTCCACTACTGGATGGACTGAGGGAAATACCAGCAACTTCCCCGACTCTACCAACCAGATCCAGCTGTACAAGAAGACATTCACTGTTGCGGACATCAACAACATTGCTGGATTCGTTCTTTCCATCAAGTACAAGTATGGATGCATTGTCTATCTGAATGGACATGAAGCGTTCAGAAAGGGATTAACGGATGCTATGATCAGCACTTCGAGTTATGCTGACAACATTTACACGGATACTCTCTTTCACCAGATTTCTCTTCCCATCAAGACGGTTCAAGTTGGAGAGACCACCGCTGTGAACTACATCCAACAGGGATCGAATACCATTGCTATTGGACTCGTTGCTGCCAATGCAAACCAGAAGGAAGCGATCTTCGATGGTGCCATTCGATTGATGGGCGACACGACCAAATCTCGTGTCTTTGACTACACTGTTACCTACAGTGGATTGGATAGAGATGTATCTGAATGTTTTGAGCAATACTATGCATATGAAGTCGAGCCATCATCATACACGACTAATTATTTGAATATTGCGTTCAACAACGATCGTCAAGAATGGATCAACTCTGTGACTATCAAGGCATACTACAGACAGATTAGAGCGCAGCCTCGTGAGTTTGTGCTAAAGGCTCGAAGTGGAAATGATGCATGGACCACGTTGACAACCGTGACTGAGCTTACTTGGTCTCAAGTTGGTCAGGCTCAAATCATCTATTTCCAGAATAATAAGGCATACAACAGTAGTAGGGGAATGACGGGAAACGCGCGGAACCCAAAGTCGCCCCTCCGACCTCATCTACGAGAGTGCGCGGCTCAAAGTCGCCCCTCTGACCCCATCTTTGTTTTCGCGTATTCCCGTCAGAACACAAAAAATCCCCCAAAGTCACCCCTCAGACCCCCTCAACTGGTACCTTGATTTTTGCGTTTCATAAGAATTTCAGCACTCATGAGTAAAACACGAGTGCTGAAATGTGCGATATCCATGACTATTATGGTTGTTATTGCTGGTCAATGTGATCATTTTCGACCATTTCCTGCCATTTTCTGCCATTGTCTACCTGCTCACCTCGATGTCCATAACAAGAAACGCGCGGAAACCCATGGCTGCCATTTTCGGCCAATGTTAACCTGACTTCCATTGTAGGCCATGGTATCCATGGTTGTGATGGGGACAACGTACGTTGCCCCGGGAGGAATCGAAGATTCCTCCCCATTGTCTTGTTGACTAAGGTAAAGAGAGAAAGACCATGCACTACTCCATGCTTATTCAAGGCTCACCTACCAACGGCTCATTTACATGGGTTAATCCGTACAAGTACAAGAATCCCTATATCACTTCCATGACTGTCCTGTTTCATCCTAATGGTTCGATGTTCAACAACGTGGACACGACGAATGTGATTACTAACAGCAATAACGAGAAGGTAACGATCCCTGCTGGTTATTACACGATCAGTGAGATCATTGCCTTGCTCAATACCATGACCGATACCACATTCTCCATATCTACTAACGCCTCGTCGTTCGGTTGTATCTGGATTCAGTCCCCACACACCATTGACTTCACAGATGCACCTGACATTTGTGAGATCCTCGGCTTCGATGGACGAACGGTCATTCTACCTGCTTCGTTCAGTGGATCGAACGTGATTGATATCACGCGAAATCGACAAGTGATCCAGGTCTACTCGACGATCGTGCGATCATCGGACTTGAAGATTGCCAACCAGAACAACAACCTGCTCACCACGATGATCATTGACAATCCAACGGCTGACTACGTGCGAACTGTGGAAGACGTGTGTATTCCAATGATCACTCGGTTTGATCAATTGATGTTCGTATTCCGCGATATGGATGGCAAGATGATGCGATTGAACGGCGAATTCGAACTCCAGTTGACGATTGAGGACGTGATGGAGGAAGTGCCTTCATCGATGGGGGAAGCTTCGCTTCCCCCGGGGGTGACGATGTCACCCCCAACGATTGTCTCTGCAAACCAGTTCAGTATGATGGAAGTGTTCGGTAATACCACCAAGAAGGAAGTGAAGCTGGGCAATCCTCTCTCGTTCGACCAGTGCTACATCTCGTCTGTGTCAGTTGTATACGGACTTCGTGGTTGCACAACGTGCCGACTGATCAAATGGTGCTAATCAATGCTGGCGCTACGATTCAAGAGATCACGATACCACGCGGTGCATACGACATCGAAACGATCATTGCAAAGCTGAATGCAAGTGATGCCCTGTTCGAATTGGTGTATAGCGGTGAGAATGCGTTCCACATCACGGTAGATCACTTCTACATGATCGATTTCACGAATGCACCAGAGATCAGGTCGATCCTTGGTTTCGAATCGGACATCTTGGTGAAAGGAGTAGGTGGTTTCGGCGCTGCACAGCGTGTTCGACACGCTGGCGTTCAAGAACGAGATCAGTTTCTGGCGCAATCGGAACAACATGGAGGGCTTGTCGGTTCGCACAGTGTTCATGAACGTGTTCGTGAATCTGATCGTGCTGCTTTATCTCATCAACAACGAGACCTCCATGATGATCCTGATCTCCAACGCCGTGGGCCTTCTGATCGAGGTAAACGCTGGGCGAGGAGGCTGAGTTGCAGCTGTGGAAGGTCACCAAGGCGGTGAAGATTCGCTTCTATTGGAAGGGGAACATGCCGGTTCTTCGAATTCGCGACCGCGCGACGTACAGCACGAGCAAGACGAAGGAGTACGACGACATCGCGATGAAGCATTTGATGGTGATTTTGTATCCGTTGGTGGCGGGGTACGCGGTGTACTCGCTGATCTACGAGACGCACAAGTCGTGGTACGATTGGATTATCACCTCGCTGACGAACTTTGTGTATCTGTTCGGTAGGAGAGAAGGGGAATCGTAAGGCGCAGGATTCATTTGCGCTGCAGCCCAGAAAGCATCAATTGTAGAACTTTAT
>NW_013171857.1:0-4911 GCF_000151665.1 Blastocystis hominis
GGAGCTTTCGTCAAACTAAGCCAATCTAGGAAAAGGTCCATACTGAACGTATCGCCGATCATGTAGTACTTGGCGGCCAATCGTTTCCAGGTCGGTCCACCGATTTTGATTTGTTTTCCAGTCTCAGGGTTGATAGTATATCCTACGCGTTGTGAACTCATTTATATAAGGGTCACAAAATCTTTAAGTGGTGATACACGTGTGACCAAAGTGAAATAGTTAGGAGCTTGGCTTCCTCCTTGAGCTACCGAAGGCATCCCTAGAATGGGAAAATGGCATGACCATCCGCATCGTACTCGAATTCATCGATGTCGTAGAACTCGGATTCCGATGAATCAGAATCACTAGAATTGGGGTCAGCGAATGCAAGGCTAATGTCTGGGTCGTTATCGTACGCCTCGGCTTCTTCTTTGCTCATTTTCACCCATTGTCCTTTTACGCGTCTGTAGTTGTCATGGAGTAACTCGTAGTATGCTGTGCCACCAATAATCATGGAGCGATTGCTGGGAGAAAGCATTCTCGACTTGGGAACGTACTTCGTCGTATCCGGTGGTAATGGTTTGTCGTACAAGCGATTCAATTTCTCGTCGTACTTGAATCCACGTTTGAGAAGGTTCCAGAAGCGAACTCCGTTGATTTGGATTTCTCGGCCAGTATTGGGATTCAAAGTGTGAGTAGGTCTATTCATTTATATATTTATATATTTATATATTTATATTTTCTCTTTTAACCCTAGTTAAGATCATGATAAAAATGAAGTACAAGAAAACAGAAAACAACACATGGTCTTCCCTGGTACGCACTTGTGAGGACGAGAATATCGAACTCGCCGACATCATCATTCACACCAAGTATCCGATCAATTCCGAGCGTCTATTCGGTTTCAGTGTTTGCACTCCGCAAGCAAATGTGAACTGTGGTTTGATCTTGCACGACTATGATTGCATGGAGATGACGTTGGATGAAACTCGCCCACCCTTGTTTACCGAGGATGAATGGGAGTATCTATTGCCTCAATTGGAATCCAATGGTCTGCTCGGTGTGCCTTTGAACGTGTTTTGGAGGGGCAACTCACTACCCACTCACATAATCGGTGTAATGACCGAGAATCGTGCTGTTTACTTCTTCTCCAACTACTATGTTCGCGTGGTCTTCAAAGTGGTGGATGATGAAGTGCCTCCCGAGTTGTCCGATCTGTTCATCGATGATGGTGCGTGTTTGAAGGGTGTGTACGTTCGTGCATATCAAAGACAAACGGGGGCAACTGTGTTGCCCCGGGGAGACATCGTCTCCCCCAAAGTAAATAAAAAGTGAAATGTCGTACATTTTCAGCAGCAATGGAAACAACTACACGTTCAAGAAGCTCGATAACATGCTCATCAACATGCCAGAGAAGGATGGTCATCATGTGCTAATTCGAGAGACAGTGGATGGCGTTCCTCAGTATTCGTGGGGCAGTGCTTCATGTATCGTGAAAGCGAATGAAGCATTTGTCTTCGAGTACACACCAGAAACTACCGAATCATTCAATGGCGAATGGGGTGGTGATGGTATGCCGCCTATGCCGTCCGGATCATACCTGATAACCACGACTGTCATAACGTACCTTCCTGACAATGGGGGAAGCTCTGCTTCCCCCGGGGGAGGCCATGCCTCCCCCTACGACGTGTTCAACGATTGCATGTCAATCGAATCGGTGGTTGAAAAGGGTTATCGAGTGCTAGTCACGTTTGACAATACGCCTATTCTAGACAGACCCTACATCGATACATTGAATAGTCTTGTGTCTCATACTGGTTATGCTGTTGTTAATGTCAGTAACTCTACCTGTCCTTCGTACGTATTCGAATCTCCCTCTCATGCTTCTAGGTGGTGTAAAGAGCATCACGATCGTTTTCGAACACCTTTCTTCTGACTCCTCGTAATGGGTCGATGTGACCTTGCTGCATCTCGCAATGCATTGGGTTCCTTTCGACTCTTGGATCGCGTGACTGGTGGTGCTGGCTGTGGTTTGCATTTGCTTGCCAGGAGTTCCCAATGATAGCACTTCTGCTTGCTACCGCTTTCCATATTCTTCACTTCGTACATCAATGGCATGAATCGATCGTCAATGTCAACAACTTGATACAAGTCCTGAGACCATTTGCTCGTCAATGATCGCTTTTCCAGAACACGAGGTCTTCGTGTCACTCGAACATAATCACCCACATCGAATTGAGGCGTCGTGTCCTTCGCTGTCATGTTGGATGGTTCTGTCTTCTCCGTGTACAAGATGTTGTTGTTCCAAATGTCATTTGGTGTATATCCGGTGTCTCTGTTCTTCCTTCCATTGTGTCTACGAACCGCACCATCGATCAAGTCGAACCACACACCTTTCGATTGATTGAATGGAACCATGATGTCTTCCTTGATATCTCGAATTGCTCGTTCGGCTAGTACTGCTTTATTCGCTGAATCCATGTGATACATGGTGATGTCATACTTGTCCAAGATGTTGGTACGAAAGATGGCATTGGTGAACTCGGTGCCTCGATCAGAGCAAATATGCTTTGGTGCACCGTATGTTTGAATGATGTCCTTCATCGCATGCGTGACTTCTGTGGCACTCTTGCTCTTCAGTCGCCGAGCCATCAGGTATTTCGAATATCCATCAATGCATACAAGGACATACTTGTATCCACGATTCTTGTGGAATCCTGTGGACTTTTGTCTTCCTAATACTTCCTGAATCCATTTGTCTTGTTTGGAAGAGAAATCGATGAGATCGATGAAGTATATGTTTCTCTTGAATGAACTGATGATCACTCGAGTTGCACCTTTTCGCTTGGCTGGTTTCCTTAGTTCCTTGATCTCGTTCATAAATGAACCGCTTTATTCAATGGCTGAAAAGTGCATGGCGATGGATGTGTGGGAGGAAGAATCATAAATTAGTAGTGGACTCGAAATGCAAGGACAGATGTCACTGCCTGTGCGTGTATAACGAAAAGAATGAATCAAGTGACGACAGTGGAAGCGACAGAGGGGCGACTTCGTCGCCCCGGGGAGTCTACGACTCCCCATGCATATCGATCAGTCCAACAGAGATTAAAGTGAAATAGAATATAAATAGAAATGAACAGCTGGATGACTGAAGAGCGAAGAGAGATTGCGCGGCGATACGTGCATGACATGATCAACTCATTCGTCGAAGATCCTAACAGTGGAAATTACTATGAGAACTATGATCCTCCATATGTGTCGTTCTACTCACCTGACATTGAACGACTTCTCGAGAAAGCATGCCATGAGGACAAGTACTCCAAATGTCATCCCCAGTTTGATGTATTGCACGATCCTCACAATGAGATCTATGATATCGAGGGACATCGTGTGTGTGTAATTAATGGCACGATTGATATTTATATCGATGGTGTTGCCTATGACCAGAACGAGTTGACCAAGTGGCGTATGGAAGCTGCCAAGGCTGCCAAGGCTAACAAGTTCCATGTACGGTTACCAAGTCGTACAAAGTAAAAAAACGGGGAAGCCATGGCTTCCTTTTTCACTTTGACTTTAGAGTTCCATGATGCTTACCTTCAGTCGAGTGAAGTAATGTTCGATCGTGGTGTCTCCAGAACGTATGACTTGAATTTTCATATCTACAGGGCGTACTGATGTGAATATGTTCGTGCTACTCAATGTCGTTGTTGGCACTGGATTATTCAAGCTTGCTTTAATGATTGTAGCTGTCTCGACACCCATTACGAGAGTTGGCACGCTCGTGAATCCTACAAGTGCCTGTTCATAGTTGTCACAACGAAGTACGGCATCGATGGTGATCATGTACGTCTTATTGGGTTCCAATTTGATCGGTGCAGAAAGGTCCGAACCTTCCGACGTGAGTGCCTCGCAAACAACCTGGTGTCCACTTGTCCAGGAGGTGTACTCGAATGTCTTACTCAACTTAGCCGATGTGGGTGATAACGAGACTGTGCCGTTTTCTTTGACTTCCATGACGTACTTGCCAGCAGTGGATGGAATTGTTAGCTTGGACACGTTGGTCCCGTTGTTGTACACGAGACACTTTTCATTGCTAGTACACCCGAGGATGTCTTTGTAGACAATCTGAGGCGTGAGATTAGTAAGAATTGGACTCTCATTGCTACTCTCGACCTTGAATGTCGCATAGCCTGCCGTGGTTGGCAATGATAGACCATAGACAGCATCGTTCCAGTAGGTGACGATTCTCTGTCCATCAGATCCGATTCCTAGAGCTTCATGGAAAAGACTTCTTGGTGTGACCTTGTTGAAGTGGTAGTCATTGTTCGAATCGGCTGAAAGGAAGAACGTTCCCGGCTTACTTGGTAATAATAGATCCTTCGAATCACTCTTGGTCGAATTCCAGTTCGGTATCGCATACCAGTCCGACGTGCTCGTAAGTTCGAGAGCCTCGAAAATCACGGGCTTCGTCAACGCTTCCAATGAAGGACCACTATCCCGGTCAGTCGTGAGAATGAAAGAACCACTTTCTGGCAGATTGATCGCTCCGAACGCCGAGTTATTCTTGAAGAAGGGAATAGCTCCATTGGCTGGAATGGTAATCGATTGTCCATCGCTGCCCTTGAAATACGAGTTATCCAAGGAAGTGAAATCTTCACCTGCGACGGACCATGTGTACACATCGTCAGTCTTGGTGAGCACATAGTTGCCATTGGTCGACGGAAATGCGAATGTGTCGAAAGAGTTGTCCGAGTAGTACTGGATACCCTCGGTCATCTCCTTGCGCTTGAACACGCCGTTCTGAAGATATACAAGTTTCTCAGGTTGTGTTGGTGTTGCCATTTACTACTGGGGAAAAACTTTGTTTTTCCCCGGGACAGCTTCGCTGTCCCTTGCTATGGCTTCGCTCAGAGACGTAGATGACAAAAGCTA
>NW_013171858.1:0-4698 GCF_000151665.1 Blastocystis hominis
ACTAATATTATTAAATGCATGGCTCCATAGTTCACCATCTTTCGGGTCCCACCATCTTTGCTAATACTCGAATCCTTTATCAGAGATGCAAGACCGGTAGTTGTTGCTAAACCCGTTTAGAAGGGTTCGTCACAACCATTACCTTCATTACGCATTTTAGTTTAACACTAAACTACTCGCAAATATGATAGACTCCTTGGTCCGTGTTTCAAGACGGGACGGAGAAGCAGTTATTAGGAATTAAGGGAAGTTCAGTAGCAATGTTTCAAACCATTCCACCACCACTAAACAACCACTCCTTTGCATACATTCTTATCATCACAAACATGCAACAATAACAATCCATGCATCATTCAACCACTCCTACGCTTAACCCCTCCACGATTTCAAGTACTATTTCACTCTTTTTTCAAAGTGCTTTTCATCTTTCCCTCACGGTACTTGTTCGCTATCGGTCTCTTGAACATATTTAGCCTTTGATGGAGTTTACCACCAACTTCGAGCTGCAATCCCAAACAACTCGACTCCACGAAGTACTGCTTCACAAGTACAATACACTATGCAAATACAGGGTTTTCACCTTCTATGACTTGACTTTCCAATCCAATTCTCATAGTATACTAATACTAAACAATACTTCTACACTCCACAACTTAACACAATTAACTGTTAATTCGGATTGGGCTTTTCCCACTTCACTCGCCGTTACTAAGGGAATCATCGTTATTTTCTTTTCCTCTGCTTAGTTAGATGCTTCAATTCAGCAGGTCTTCTTGCTTGATTGGAGATGAAAAATGAGAAGAGGTTATAAGAGAAAGGGAATTAATTGATATTTACCAATTTAACTCCTTTTCCAAATTCTATTTCAATGGAGGAAGCCCTTAGTCAATCCACCATCAATCATCGTCTATCCAACTAATTGACAGACATCCAAGTCAAATCACACTCCAACAAGCATACTCCCAAAGGAAGTGCAATATGCGTTCAAAGATTCAATGACTCACAGACTTCTGCAGTTCGCATTACGTATCGCAGTTCGCTGCGTTCTTCATCGATTCAAGAGCCAAGATATCCATCGTGAAGAGTTATAATTATGAAATAACTCAAATCAACAACCACAATACATTCACAATTTCCAATGCTATGTAGCAATCACTGCCACAACCCACAACAAAACACGATAATGATCCTTCCGCAGGTTCACCTACGGAAACCTTGTTACGACTTCACCTTCCTCTAGATGATAAGATTTACACGACTTCTCTTCAACTATCTACCAGCAAGCCGATAAATAATTAAAAATCCAAAGTGTTCACCGGATCATCCAATCGGTAGGTGCGACGGGCGGTGTGTACAAAGGGCAGGGACGTAATCAACGCAAGTTGATGACTTGCATTTACTAGGAATTCCTCGTTCATGATGAAAAATTACAAGCATCAATCCCCATCACGAACTATTTTCAAAAGATTTCCCAAGTCTATCGACTCAGATACTCGTTGAATAGTTCAGTGTCGCGCGCGTGCAGCCCAGAACATCTAAGGGCATCACAGACCTGTTATTGCTTCCAGCTTCCCTGTACTCAAACGCACAGTGTCCCTCTAAGCTGACGAAATAATAATGGGGCTAAAAATCCCATTTCATCCAACTAATAGGCGGAAGTCTCGTTCGTTATCGGAATAAACCAGACAAATCACTCCACCAACTAAAGGAACGGCCATGCACCACCACCCATAGAATCAAGAAAGAGCTATCAATCTGTCAATCCTTCCTATGTCTGGACCTGGTAAGTTTCCCCGTGTTGAGTCAAATTAAGCCGCAGGCTCCACTCCTGGTGGTGCCCTTCCGTCAATTCCTTTAAGTTTCAGCCTTGCGACCATACTCCCCCCGGAACCCAAAGACTTTGATTTCTCATAAGGTACTAATAGACACCATTGGATCATCTACTAACTCCTAGTCGGTATCGTTTATAGCTAAGACTACGAGGGTATCTAATCCTCTTTGATCCCCTAGCTTTCGTTCTTGATTAATGAAAACATCCTTGGTAAATGCTTTCGCACTAGTTCATCTTCCATAAATCATAGAATTTCACCTCTAGCTATTGAATATGAATACCCCCAACTGTCCCTATTAATCTTGCTTTCATAAACAAACCAAAAAATCGACTATGAAAGCCAATCTTATTATTCCATGCTAATCTATTCAAACTATTTAGAAAGTCTGCTTTAAACACTCTAATTTTCTCACAGTAAATGACCAGTCTAGTACCACAGTTCCTTGCGGAACCATGGCACCCACCTGGATGTCGATAACTTACATAAAAGTAGAATGTACGAATACAAACACTTTCAATAAATTATCTAAACTTCAACTACGAGCTTTTTAACTGCAACAACGTTAATATACGCTATTGGAGCTGGAATTACCGCGGCTGCTGGCACCAGACTTGCCCTCCAATTGTTTATCGATAACGATTGTACATTGTTCTCAATTCAATTACAAAACCAAAGGCTTCGTATTGAGATTTATTGTCACTACCTCCCTGTGTCAGGATTGGGTAATTTACGCGCCTGCTGCCTTCCTTGGATGTGGTAGCCATCTCTCAGGCTCCCTCTCCGAAATCGAACCCAAATTCTTCGTTACCCGTTACTGCCATGGTAGTCCAATACACTACCATCGAAAGCTGATAGGGCAGAAACTTGAAAGGAACATCGCTACTAACAAGCATGCGATAAAGTCAACAATTATTATTACTCACAACAACATTAAATTGGTTTTATGTCTAATAAGTACTTCTTTAATGGTTGCCCATCAAAGAAAACACATGTATTAGCCCTAGAATTACTACGGTTATCCATATAGAAACTATTCCAAATAAACTATAACTGATATAATGAGCCATTCGCAGTTTCACACTAAAACTATTTAGACTTACACATGCATGGCTTAATCTTTGAGACGAGCGTATGACTACTGGCAGGATCGACCAGATTATTATCAATCAGAATGATTAATAATTCAATCTATCAATCTAAATGGATGAATACACTTCAACTCCATTTATCTCCTGCGTTCATTCGCATTATGCTGTTACTACCACAGCTACTCAACTTATGGTTAGGATATTCTTCAATGAATATCAATACCAACTACAATAATAATACCAATCAAGTCACTTTCAATTCCAATAATGTCAATCTCAAGTGACTTGCCTAAATCAATCATCATTGATTCTAGGTACAGTCATCAAGTCAGAATAAGTAAATAAGCAAATAAGCAAGCAAGCAAATAAGTAAATAAGCAAGCAAGCAAGCAAGTAAATAAGTAAATAAGCAAATAAGCAAGCAAGCAAAGAAGAAAGAAATCAAATCAAATCAAGCAAAGTCAAATCAAGCAAAGTCAAGTCAAATCAAAATCAGCTCAACTCAATTTCAAAAACCAAGTCAAAATCAAGCTTCAACTCAAATTGCAAGTAATCATTGAAATCAATACATCAAACTTACTACTCATGTCCACAGCACAAACCTTAACCTGTCAACCATAACAACAACTGCATATCACTTCCTAGGACGAGTCCCAAGAACTAATACACAACTCATTATTATACTTAACAAGATAAACTTCATACTACGAACACCAGTACCAAATTTAACCTATTAACTACAATCACTACTTCCAACTCAACTTCAAGCTTCACTTTCACTTCGCTTTCAAAATTAACTTCAACTGACCTTCACTCAACTTCACTTCACTTCATTTAACTTCACTTCATTCAACCTAACTTCACTTCACTTCATTCAACTTTACTTACTTACTTACCTACCTACCTACTTACTTACCTACCTACCTACTTACTTACCTACCTACCTACTTACTTACCTACCTACTTACTTACTTACCTACTCACATTCCAACCTTCAAACCAACCTACAATCAACTAGCTAAAGTCAGTGCATTCATAGAATAACTAGAAGCCAAGTCACGAAGACTCACAAGGTTCAAGTTGACTTCAACCATGCAACTATCAACACAGCAGCTGCTATACACACTACCAATCTACCATTCACAACTACTATACTCAATAGTCACAACCATCAACTAAACCCAACTTCCACTTCACCGACCTCGAGAAGTACTACCTCTCATAATACATTTTGGCCTAGTTTAAAAAAAAACTAGTGGTAGTAGTTTTGTTACAATACTAAAATAGTCAATATTTTGGGAATTTATAGAAAATCCTAGTCAAAATTTTAGTATTAAATTACAAAATTTTCACTCTAGTTCAAAGTGACTGGGAAATTCAATTTTTGTAAGTCCCATTCAAATTCATTCTACACACTCCTAAACATGTTAGCAATGTGAATTCATGTGAATAGAAGTCATTCCAGTCCAATGGAGCGAGTTTTACAAAAATCGAAAATCCTAGTCACTTTTCTAGTATTACCCGAATTGCCCATTCGAGTCACTTCCAGTTCAAAGTGACTGGGAAAATCAAAATCCTAGTCACTTTTCTAGTATTACCCAAAATGAACAAATTTGACTTCCCAGTTCAAAGTGACTTGGAAAATCAAAATCCTAGTCACTTTTCTAGTATTACCCAAAATTCTCAAATTTGACTTCCAGTTCAAAGTGACTGGGAAAATCAAAATCCTAGTCACTTTTCTAGTATTACCCAAAATTCTCATTCGAGTCACTTCCAGT
>NW_013171859.1:0-4365 GCF_000151665.1 Blastocystis hominis
CCGAATGGAAGGAAGGGACGTACTGGCCGGTCAATGACCTAATTAAGAACTCCTCCACGTCAAACAATCCTTTGTTTGTTTGTTTATAAACAACTATATCCCTTAGAAGTAAGCAAGCAAACAAGCCGACCCCGCAAGTCAGCTACTGGGAACAAGTCCAAGGCTAATAGGCGGTCAACGACCCGCTCAAGATCACCTACAGGTCAGTAAATTCTTTCTCTCTTTCGTTCCTTGTTTGTTTGTTTGTTTATTACCCTAAATCATATCCTATCCAATATCAATTAGAAATCTCGATATTCAAATCATATATTTATAAAAGAAACAAAACTAAAGTCTATTCAAATATACATTATCGTCAATACTATTCACCACCCTAAGTCTAGATTCCTAGTTCAACTAACCCTAACTCCAAATATTACAACCTCAACCAACTTCGTGGTCGTCTACAAACCATCTTTCTTCACTCCTTCATTCATATTGACTACAACTAATACACTTTCACACTATTTCATCAACCATCTCATCCTTATCACTCAAACATTACTCAATTCAACTTTTATCCACTTAACTAGCAATCCAACATTTTTTTAGGAAATCTTCTTCATCACGTACTTTCTTCCATATCTCGCCAGCGGCCTCATTTCAACTTCTATATACTCAAATACATATCTTTAGAACCGTACTATTATTTGATTTTTCAAAAATTCACAAAATGCATTTTTCTAATATCACAATATTATGCCATTACCGATCGTTCAAGAGTACCAAGAATCTGGATAGAGGACTACGAACCAATTTACAAAGACAACAATCCATGGAGATATCGAGTATTCATGGTCTCCTAACATGCCTGGGACCTCATCACTTTCACTTTCACTTCACACAAAGTACTAGTATTTCACACAACAAATATCATGAATTGAATTGAACTGAACTGATTGGATTAGTTAATCAGGTGTGGGAGTTCGTTATTGTTGGGTGAAATGATAACACCCGAAAAACTTGTATTGATGGTGTTGAAACGCCTCCAAGAGCACGTGACAAGATGAGTTTAATATTGATTGTACTTGGAGAAGAAGTATACGATTCTTGATGAAGTGTATCCACAAGGAAGACTAGTTTTCTGCAGTTTAGGAAGAATGAGAGGTTAGTGAAGAACCGAAGGACGTCAACGAAGAGTTCGGTGGAGGTGTCTGTGAAAGAACCGGTTGAAAGTACTGAAGATAATCGGTTAAAAGAAGAAGTTGTGCAGATAGGTAGATAAAGAAGAAGAATGGAAGGGCTCTTGTAATAAGTTGAGAGAGGACAGTGAGAGAAAACAGCCTGAGATAATCCCAATGAACACAGGAATGAAGAAGAAGCATTCTAGTGATAAGAAATCAATATCAAGAAGGACTGTTACGAAATCTCCCAACCACGGCAAAACTCCGATAAAAACGCAAGAGAAGAATAGTGAGAACCGTGTGAAGAGACCCGGAGGTGAAAAGGAAGAAGTGGTGTTGCGACACATGGAGAGTAAAAGAGTGCGTTTGGAAGAGGAGGTCAAGCCGATTGAACCAAAAGAGGTTTCGCCTTCAACAAAGGTAGAGTCGAGTTTGCTGGAAGAGAAAAAGGATTGCGAGCTGCCCTGTGAGGAAGTCAAGAAGAAGGAAAGAGAGCGAGAGAGAGAGCAGTATATTGATGGTAAGTTGTTTGGAGCAAAATGTCGATTCTCCCTATGTGTGGTAAACGATTTTTCGATTTTTCAATTTTGTGTGGTGTAGAGGAAATAAGAAAGAGAATGCAAAGAAGACATTGGGAAACTCAAATTCGACAGGAATGTATAGTATTGAAGCGGCTGTGAAAGAAGAATCGTATACAAATAGGAATGAAGCCACCCTATGGATAAAAGGAAAAAAGAATATGGATACAGTATAAATAAGTGAAGATAGTATGGAAAATATAACCAGTGGTGACAAAGAAGACCTGAAGGTGTCCCGTACTAACATAGAGCAAAAGCAAAAGTACAATTCATTAGAGGATAGGACGAGCATGCAATACAAAATTTCTCAGCCTTATAAGAAGGACCATTCTAAAATGTCAACTAAGAATGCCAATTTGGATACGCCACTTATGGAGATAAATGAGGATTCGATTTGTAATACATTGAGCACAAATTGATCGGAGTGAAAATTTCTATGCTTCGTCTTTTCCCCTATGGGCAAAGCGCTTTTTCGGATTTTTCATTTTTCTCAAATAAAGAAGAAATGTTACAGGGAGTACAGGGAGGCATAAATTAACTCAAATATGAGAGGAATACAATTTTGGAAGCAGTAGTGAAAGAGATTACTGTTCGAAACAAGAATGAAGATAGGCTATGTATGAGTAGGAAGAGTATTTTAAATGTAGAAAATATAAGTGAAAACAGTATTGAAAAGATAGTGAATGGCGACAAAAATGGAGTAGAAGATTTCGTGTAGCAACAAAGAGCAAAAGTAAAAGTACAATTCATTAGAGGATAGGACGAGCATGCAATACAAAATTTCTCAGCCTTATAAGAAGGACCATTCTAAAATGTCAAACAAGAATGCGAATTTGGATACAGCGCTTAAGGAGATGAATGAGGATTCGATTTGCAACACATTGAGCACAAATTGATCGGAGTGAAAATTTCTATGCTTCGTCTTTTCCCCTATGGGCAAAAGCGCTTTTTCGAATTTTTCATTTTTCTCAAATGAAGAAGAAATTTTATGTAGAGTACAGGGAGGCATAAATTAACTCAAATATGAGAGGTATACAATTTTGGAAGCAGTAGTGAAAGAGATTACTGTTCAAAACAAGAATGAAGATGGGCTATGTATGAATAGGAAGAGTATTTAAAATGTAGAAAATATAAGTGAAAATGGTATTGAAAAGATAGTAAATGGCGACAAAAATGGAGTAGAAGATTTCGTGTAGCAACAAAGAGCAAAAGTAAAAGTACAATTCATTAGAGGATAGGACGAGCATGCAATACAAAATTTCTCAGCCTTATAAGAAGGACCATTCTGAAATGTCAAACAAGAATGCGAATTTGGATACAGCGCTTAAGGAGATGAATGAGGATTCGATTTGTAATGCATTGAGCACAAATTGATCGGAGTGAAAATTTCTATGCTTAGTCTTTTCCCCTATGGGCAAAGCGCTTTTTCGAATTTTTCATTTTTCTCAAATAAAGAAGAAATGTTACATACAGTACAGGGAGGCATAAATTAACTCAAATTGCAAAGGTATACGATCTTAGAAGCAGTAGTGAAAGAGATTACTGTTCGAAACAAGAATGAAGATGGGCTATGTATGAATAGGAAGAGTATTTTATATACATAATATATAAGTGAAAATGGTATTGAAAAGATAGTGAATGGCGACAAAAATGGAGTAGAAGTTTTCGTGTAACAAGAAAGAGCAAAAGTAAAAGTACAATTCAGCAGAGTATACGAAGTACATGCAATACAAAATTTCTCAGCCTTATAAGAAGGACCATTCTGAAATGTCAACTAAGAATGCCAATTTGGATACAGCGCTTAAGGAGATGAATGAGGATTCGATTTGCAATACATTGAGCACAAGTTGTTCCGAATGAAGAATAACCATTCCACATGGGGAAAAGCTTAGTCGTTATTTTGAAGTTTTCATGATTTTTGGGGAAGAGAGAGTACAAGCTTCAGAGAGTTACAGGATGCGATGGGAGTACTGGAATTCGTTGGAAATGACCACTTTTGGAAGAGACATGATACCACACACGCTGACATGGAAGAACCCTATAGAAGGAAGCAAGGAAGGCTCGTCTCAAAGATTAAGCCATGCATGTGTAAGTCTAAATAGTTTTAGTGTGAAACTGCGAATGGCTCATTATATCAGTTATAGTTTATTTGGAATAGTTTCTATATGGATAACCGTAGTAATTCTAGGGCTAATACATGTGTTTTCTTTGATGGGCAACCATTAAAGAAGTACTTATTAGACATAAAACCAATTTAATGTTGTTGTGAGTAATAATAATTGTTGACTTTATCGCATGCTTGTTAGTAGCGATGTTCCTTTCAAGTTTCTGCCCTATCAGCTTTCGATGGTAGTGTATTGGACTACCATGGCAGTAACGGGTAACGAAGAATTTGGGTTCGATTTCGGAGAGGGAGCCTGAGAGATGGCTACCACATCCAAGGAAGGCAGCAGGCGCGTAAATTACCCAATCCTGACACAGGGAGGTAGTGACAATAAATCTCAATACGAAGCCTTTGGTTTTGTAATTGAATTGAGAACAATGTACAATCGTTATCGATAAACAATTGGAGGGCAAGTCTGACGTTTCCATCAAATCCTAGTCTCCTCACGGACGGCGCAATA
>NW_013171860.1:0-92877 GCF_000151665.1 Blastocystis hominis
AGATCTTACGACATTGTTGTTATCCTATGGATACGCACGGTGTTCCCACGAAGTAGGAGGACTTGCGGGACAAAGTCCCGCCGGGGAAGGTTCGCTTCCCCGAAACATTGCTGAACTCCGTGCTTTCAATGAGAATATCTATGATATCGAAGGTCATCGTGTGATGACATTAGGTGGTGGTATAATTCTCATTGATATCGATGGTGTTGCATTTGATCAACTCGAATGTGTATCGGGTAAACGATTACCGCCAAAGTAAAAGACTGGAAGCTATGGTTTCTAAGTCGCCCTTATTTCACTTTGTGGGAAGCCGAAGGCTTCCCGGGGCGACTTTGTCGCCCCACTTTGTCCCTTAAAGTTCGACGATGGTTACCTGGAAATTTGAATATGTATGGGATATCGTCGTATCACCACTGCGTGTTACAACGAGCGATAGTGCACCGTCCTTTGTCGGTGTAACAATCGATGTGCCAGACACATTCATTGTTGGGGTTGGGTTGTCAAGTGTTGTCTTCAGCAACGTTGCTTGAGACGTAGTGATTACCAAGGTCGGCGTGTCTGTAAAGCCTACGAATGCCTGTTCGTAGTTACCACACTTGAGACTCAAATCGATCGTGACCAGATACTTGCTGTTCGAAGATAACATGAGCCCTTCCGTCAAGTTCGAATTGTCTGATCCGAGATACTCGGACACGACACTGTGACCGCTGCCTGACCAGGTGTACGTGAACGTCTTGGAGAGCTTGGCAGGCGGTGTTGAAAAGGACACACCACTGCTAGATACATTCAAGACGTACGATCCTGCTGTGGACGGTAAGGTCAACTTGCTCACACCCGCTCCATCGTTGATCACGATACACCGCTCCGTGCTAGTGCAGCCGAGGATGTCCTGGTAGATGGTAGAGGCGTCAAGGACGCTCGTCGTGGGTACTTCATTATTTGTTTCCTTCTTGAATACAAAATAACCAGAAGAAACACCCATTGCAGGTACGGTTACACCATATGCAGTATTATCCTTGTAAGCAATGAGACACATGTTTGTCGATTGTACACCGAGGGTATCGTGGAATAGAGTTGAGGCGTTCAATGTCTCGAATGTGTACTGAATTCCGAAAGCCCCAGCCTCTACTCCTTTCAGGATGTACGTCCCGGACTGATCTGGCAGGAACAGATCTTTACGAGTGCTCGTTGTTGAGTTCCAGTTGGCAATCGCGAACTTGTTCGATGTGGTACCGAGGCCGATAGCCGTGTTGATCGTAGTCGCACTGAATAACAGGAACGAAGGATTGCCATCTTCGTCCATGTTCAGCACGTACTTGCCACTACTAGGCAGATCGAGCTCTCCGAATGTGCTATTGTTGATAAAGTACGGAATCGTGCCTTTGGAATCAATGGTAATCGCCTGGTTGTCACTGCCTTTGAAGTACGAATTGTCGAGCGTGGTGAACTCTTCAGGCTGCTCAGGTACTACGGCACCCGAATCAACCCAGGTGAAGTCGTTGTTGTAATTGCTGAGCACGAAGGTGCCATTCCCACTTGGTAGTGGAAAGGTCTTGAATGCTCCATTATGGTAGTACTGGAGACCATTCGTCATCTCCTTGCGTTTGAACACTCCATTCTGGAGATATACAAGTTTCTCTGCTGTGCTTGACATTTATTATATAGCGAGAACGATTTTTCTCCCTATAGTAAATGGCTACTACAATTCCTCCTGTGCATAACTACGAATCGCAGATTGTGTTCAGCAATCAGTACAATAACATCAAGTCGACCGATGTGATCAATTGGACGATCGCACCATCCGGTGATGACGTGTACTTCAATCTGTACAAGTCTCGAATGACGTTCAAGCTCAAGATCACCGGGTTGGCAAATAATGCTAGCAGTTCACCCAAGGATATCTATGTTCCGGTGAAGAAGAACATGTCGGGTATCGTGAACAACACGAAGGTCACGTACACCTACTGAAATGGTGAGAACTTGGCGTCCTTGCCTCTGAGTGCTGACAATGAAAACATCGGTCAGATTCGGTCTCTGTTGAATGCACTCACAGACAACAAGAACACCCATACGGTAAACGAATGTCTGAAGGAGCTGTCCTACATCTACTACGATGCATTGGACTACGATACAACCGATAAAACCGTGAGAGCTGCGGCTATCATGAATCGACCTTATAGTGGCAAGTTGTTCTACAACAGGCTCAAGTTCGTACAACCAGCTGGTCAGACTTATGCAACCACGACGATCAATGTGAACTTTGCGGATATCTTCGAAGGATGTTCTCAGGAACGATTCATCAATCTCACACAGATGGATGCTCAGATCTATCCAACGAACGACGATGCTTACTTCTACATCAATGGAACCAATATCAAGACCGCGGATACCCCGGATGGTGCAGAGAACGACACGGCTTTCACCGGTGTGTATTTCGATACATGTACGCTGTGGTATCACAGTTACAAGACGAGCGATGATTCCACCTTCGATCCTGAAGACACGCAGTTGGTGAAGAACCAGATCATGACCAAAACGTTCAATATTACTCCTGGCGGTAACAATAGTAAAACTTTCATCGATGATCGTGTGTTGGTCAACTTCCCCGTCAAGATGATGTTCATGATGTTCACGGATAAAAATGGTGATTTCTCATCACTCAAAAATATTCGGGTTAGTCGGATCTCATTGAACATCGCTGGTGAACAGAAGCGTATCATCAATGTGGACAACACGAACACACCTGATGGAATTGATCACACGTTCTTCGAATGGATGGACTATCTTTGCAATAGTCGTTCCGATGAGTACGACACGCTGTTGACGTACAAGACCTGGTTGAATCAGTTCCGCATCTTCGCCTTCCCGTTGGCCGAGTGGTTCCCGATGCGAGCATCGAATCAGATCCAGTTCGAAATCGATTTTGAGGAAAAACATACAGATCCTTTCCAGATGCACCTCATCATGATCCGTGCCAACACGGTGGGAGCGTAAGGGGAGCCGCAGGTTTGTATGGTAACTTTGAGGCGACTTCGTGGGAAGCCGAAGGCTTCCCGGGGCGATGTACATCGCCCCCTTCGTCGCCTCGGGAGGCATCTGCGATGCCTCCATAACTAATATCACTTAAAGATTTCAATAAATAAATATAAATAGATATGAGCAACAAGATTCAGGTTTTCGATCTTTCCAACACTTCTAACATTTCTCTCACTTCCACTGGATTCAAGAAAGAAGGCGAATCGGCTAAGTATGTTTGCAAGATCACCGATGCTACCATTGTTTTCGTGGGTGACAACTCGAAGTTCGAAACAGACAAGAAGAAACTGCTCAACACTATCTCCATCACACTGCCCAAGGAGCAATCGGAAGAGTTCAAAAGAATTCTTGATGAGACGAAGAGAGATAGTCGATCGTACAGTGAATACGAAGGTGAGATCCAGTTCAAAGTGAAATTGAGTCCGAACACGAAGATCGTGAATAACGACAAGAAACCGATCAAGATCGATCTACGAAATGTACCCTGTACTGATCTTCGCGAATACAAGGATGCAACGATCGATCTTGTGGTGACCGGGGAGAGCAAGGAGTTCACGAGTAAGACTAATGGGGAGAAATTCTCCTTCACCTCACTCAGCGCAACCCAAATCAAAGTCAAGTGCATGAATAGTGTATACGAGTGTGATTTCTTATAGGGGAGGCTTTGCCTCCCCTCTTGTAAGTAGGGGCGACAATGACTATCTTTTTTCACTTTGGTCACCATGCATACCAAAGTAAATGGAAGATAGTCCGTACATTCCCAACATTGATACAACATTGCTCGCTATCAAGAACCGAATAAGACGATTTAACCATCGATGTCCGTATAACAACAAACGATTGACAAGAAGAACAGAAAATACGCTCAATCAAGCCGAAGTAATGCAGGATACCATCAAACAACGGATGGAGAATGAAACCGATGAAGAGAAGAGCAAGCAATATGCCAAAATACTGCGAGAACTAGCCGACTACATCCAACCAGAGCAAACCATTGACGAGCAATTGCAGGATCTTCGACAGAACAAGGAAAGCATGGGCATTATGAAGTTCGACTGGGAACTTGATTGTCAGGATACATTCCTCAATCAATTCACACTCATCATTGCTCCTTCCAAGTCGGGTAAGTCGTTCCTCATCAACCAGTTGTGCTACGAGATACCTCATTCGTTCGACAAGATCTGCTTCTTCATGGGAAAGGTAAGCTATGAAAACAAGTGTCCACAAGTGCTCAAACATGTCGCCAACAAAGCAGGCATCAAGACACAATGGATCAACACGGACGGAGGGGGATCGGAGATTCCCCCTTTCACGGATAGCGAGGACGTCGCGTACAAACAATTGAATGAGGATGGATCAAGTGTGGCGATCTACAACGACACCACATATCCGTCCATTTACATCTTCGACGACTTGTACACGAAGCCGAACGATCACTGGGTGGTGAACTTCATGGACACCATGGCTTGCATGAGTCGACATCGAAAGACCAGTTGTTTCATTGCATTCCAAGGATTCTCTCGATTGAGCAACAAGATCATCGATAATGCCACTCGGATCTTCTTGTACTATGACATCCTTGGACGAGATGATTTGTGGCGCAAAATGAAAATACCACCACCGAGTAATCTATCCGAGGTACTTCGTGATATCCAGATGGGCATGCACACACGATGGTACTACTTGGATGACGATTCGTTAGTCGAGTATGTCCCATACGAACTGAGTAGCAAACAACAGGCAATCAACAAACTGCGATCGAAGTTACCGAAGGCATTGAGTGATGAACGAAAGAGGAAGGAAGTGGAAGAGAAACAACGACAAGTACAGCAACTCGAACAAGAATTGGGGCGTACGAAGCCGACCACGCAAACCAAAGTGAATAAGGCACGCACATACAATCTCTTGGACATCAAAGAGGCCGTTGAAATCAAACCACAGGACTACAGCAAATCCATCAACACCAAGGAATTCCAGTTCGTACAGAAACCGAAGGATGGCATTGCAAACTATACGAGCGAAGATACCAACAGCCGCCAAGGTAAAAAGGGCAAGCGTGGCTTACGTTCCAAGTACGACTTGACATGATGCCCAAAGTGAAATAGGATGACGTCTTTTTTTTTTTTTTTTACTTTGGCTATCTTTCGTCCAAGTCAGGACGCCAACCTAGGCCAACACGAGTCTGCTTTGCTCTCGAGCATAACATTGGTTCAATAGATTGTTTATTGCTTTTCCAGGTATCCAGTGGAATCATGTAATGATTCTTACGTTTCTTTGATCCACCATACTTCTCGCAAATGGACTCAAGGATCTCATTGATCTCATCACAAAAACTGAATCCATTCGGTAAATCCTTAACACTGTATACACAAGAACGACCATCCTTCTTCATTCTAGAACATGCCTTGTTCCATTGATTCTCATTCGAATATTGGGAAAAGATATGAACAGTATCATCTTCAACTTTATACGTGATATAATAGTACCATTGCTGTCCTGCTTTATTTGGTACACGGCGATTCTTCAATTCCTTGTTCTCATGGATCATCTCTTCGTTTGCACGTCTCAGCTCTTCGTTTGCCTTTCGAAGGTAGTCATTGTCCTCCTGTCGAAGACGTGTTAGGAATCTATACACATCGCAGGCAAATGCAGGATCGGCCCACATAAGGCAAGCATGGAGCAGCTCCTCGCAAATGATGTAACCCTTGTTTGTACCGACAGACGATGATGTCGTGATGTATTGAATCACATCGCAAATATCAAACTTGTCATTTTGACCCTGTTGACCACCTTCAGACCGTACGGGAGAATTCTCACGTACACTTTTTGCCATGTGTTCGATCAATTCTTGGGTTTGTTGGTTTCGTAAGTAATCAGTAAATCGCTTGTTTGTTCCGTGCTTCTCGTTGTACTGTCTCAACAAATCAGAGACAAGGTACATTCGAATACCATTATCAAGACACATGCGGATCTTGTAGTCGTAGAAGTCAATCTCTTCGAATTTCATTTATATTTGTATTTATGTTTTGAATTCTTTAAGAACAATAGTTATCCCCTACAACCTCTGGATAGCCGGGTCAACAGCGTCGTGCGTGTACAAGTGAAGGAGTGCCAGGTAGCCACAGTTGTTGGCAAAGATCGACTGGTATTTCACTTTGTTCACACGGAATACACGGTTCGTACCTGTCAACGGGAAGTCATTCATCTCACCAAAGCTGTCCTGGTAGTTCAGCGTGCCATCGGGTTCGCGGAAGCAAGACACAAAATGACCGAGGCTTCCTCCGTCTTCAAAGGGTATCCAGATGATGCAATTCGCTGGTTCTTTGTACTTCTTTGCCAAGGACTTGTACTTGTCCAATTCCATCACATCGAAGTCGGGTATCTCGAGTTGCTTGGCCAGATTTCGAACTTCATCGAAAGTCATTGGTTCAGCATCCACATTCATGTATCCATGCTTGTATAGCCTACCTAATACACTCTTCTTCGGATCACTGACTTCTCTATCTTGTTCTCGTTCTGTGGAAGGGCTGTGAGGATGCGATTCTTTTTTTTCGCCGGGACTGCCATTGCGTTCACCTCGTCCGAGAGGTCCGAAATGTCGTACCCAGTGCCGGCTTTGCTTTCCTTACCTTGGAGTCTATTGGCGACATCGGTTATCCCTTCTTTTGTCATGTCGCCTACTACATTCGCGATCTGTTTCACGGTGTCCGATCCTGTCTTGTTGCTCACATAGTTCACACCCTTGTTGATCGCGTTATTCGCAGCATTCGTGCCAGCATTGACCAGAATATCGGTGATGGGTTTCAACTTCTCGGCATTGTTGTCGTACCAACCTTTGATCTTGTTCCAAGCATTCTTGAAGAACGTGCCAACACGACTTGAACCGGCGTACAAGGCTCCACCTCGGACTTCAATGTTTTTACTTTGTCGTTCAATGGCTTTCATGGTCTTCAACACATCGTCGTAGTCGCTAGGGTTGATTCCATTGAGGAACACAGCAGAAGCTCCTCCGAATTTGAGTGCACCTCCCTCCTTACCCTTCACTAGCTCTTTGAGACTCGAGATGATCTGTGGAGCCATCTGAATGAGCGCTGGGATGATCGTGGCAGCGATGGTACCAAGTGCTCCGCCTTTCTTTAGTCCGGTCAGCTCGTTCATCAATTGCGCTTCATTGAATGCCAGTGCTCCTCCGGGTTTACAACTTCCTCCTGCTGCTCCACCTTCCTTGAAGCCAATGGCTCCACCGGTGTCCTTGGGGGAGGCAACAGCGTTGCCTCCCGGGTGACCGTTGGTCGCCCCATTGAAGCCAATGGCACCAGCACTTTTCGCTGGAGCTCGCTTCGGTGATCGTTTCTTGGCTCTCTTTGGTGTGTTGTTTACTGGTGCTTCGAGTTCCTTGTGTAGATTCAATGTCTTGCGTCGATCCACAATCGTTCCACTATCCTGTTCTCGGAAATCGGGTTCGCCATAGAAAGCAGATATATCAACAGTGAATGGAATTGCCATTTATGTATGGGGGAAATCGTAGATTTCCCCGGGGCGACTTAGTCGCCCCTATGAATGGGGAGAATTTCATTCTCCCCGGGGAAGCAGCGCTTCCCCATGCCTACAAAGTGAAAAGAATATTGTCCGTCTTCATTTAGCCATTGAAACCCTGTGTAATGAACATATCCTTGATCGTGTTGTACGTATTTTGCAGATATTGCTCGAATTGTTGATCTACATTGACAGCAAACCGTTTGATCTTGTTTTTCATGTAGTTCAAATAATCATGAGTTAGGTCCTTACTATTAGCTACTCGTATGAAGAAACTCATCAGTTCGGAGTCTTCATTTCGATCACGATAAGCCCTGAAGAGACGTGAGAATCCAAGGTCATTTGCAAATTGAGCGAAAACAGGATTGTTGAAATTGCGAGCAAGCAAACTTGAGAAAGCAATGAAATCTTCGCGAGTATCATCGCTTTCCCAACTTTCCTTGGTGTCATTAGAATCTTTACTTTCATACGCGTCAATCAAGGCTGCAGCTCGATTCACTTGATCGATTGCTTGAGGTGTGAAACTAGCATTTACACTTTCAGATTGACGACCGTCCAGTACAATCACAGGTTGAATTTGTGGCTGATTCCGGAAATATTCATATGATTGCCAAATGGCATCCATTAAGTTCTGGATTCCTCTCATATTCTGCTGATACAATTGTTGATATAATTGTTCCCGGGACAGCTGAGTATCAGCAAAATGATTACTCATTGTAGTAATCAGCTGACCAGTTTGAGCATGTCCATCAACAACTGCATTACCAACATTTGTCAACAGGTTGTTAGTTTGAGTCTGATTGTCAGTGAGTTGGCTACTCATGGAAGTGAATCCATTTGTCAGCAAGTTACCAGTCTGAGTCTGTCCGTTTTCAAGAGCTAACAAATGTTTATTCGCAGTATCTATATCTTCACTCAGAGCATTCGTGTCATCCAATAATTGCTGCCTAGTTGTCTTTCCCTCTTCTTTAACAACTTTACCAAGAGTTACCAGTTTCATATTCATAAGCGCTATTCTATTAGAAATATTTCTAAACATAGGTGCGAAACGATTGAATGATTCAACCAACCGTTTGTTGATTTCGTCATATGCTTTTGCCAACTCACCAGATACGAATTTCTGAATGAAGCTATTTCGCTCAAGCCACTGTTGCAAGAAATCATTGTACTGCGCCTTCATAAACTTCATCAAATCATCGATTCGCATTTCACTTTGTGTTGGAATCAATGCTTGGATATCAGCAATTGCAGGAGGATCGGGTTTGTTTTCAATTCCTTGTAGACGAGTTTCGACTTGTTGCAAATATCGATTACTCTCCTGAATCACAGCTTTCTGTTGATTTACCAAGTCACCAATTTTCTGGATCAACTTGTCATCTCCTGTCGCAATGCTTCTTGCCACTTCAGCATACTTATCACTCAACGACTTGATTCCATCGTTCGTATTTGTCAATTTTGTTTGTACACCTTCCAACAATTCTAACATCTTAGGATAACCCTTGTCCTTATCTTCCAGGAAATTGATTCGTTGTGCTACAAAAGCTATTGCATTATAAATATTGACAAGGTTCACCTCGATATCAAAGCTGTTCATCACAGCAATCACATCATCCAACTTCTCGAGAATGGACGACACATCCATCTGTTGTACGATCTGATTCGTCACATTCACAGGTTGTACTTCGGGTTTGACCATCCATCGACCACGTTCAACATAGCCTGCAGATACCAAATCATCGTATGGCTGTTTACCTCGTTTCACTTTCTTTGTCACACCTCTTTTATATACCGTAGTATTATCATCATTCCATAGTAGAAATACTCGCTCTGGATCACCTTGTGCTGTCACATTATCTCGCAAGCCAGAAAAATCATTGATAATCGCTGCACTCTGTTGAGTAACTGTGTTGATACTATCTCCCATTTGCTGAGCTGCAACCGTTATGGCATCAGCAGCATTCTTCATTTCGTTGATGCTGGCTCCAAGATCACCAGGCAAATTCACGATTTGTGCATCGCCAACCTGTGTTCTCTTGTACTTGAGACGATAGGGTGATACTGGCTCATATCCAAATGGATTATCAAACACAGCTCGTTTCTCCATATCAGACAACTCGTGATTCACAGATTGGACAATGATCTTGTTGAATTGTCTCTCAATTTTAGCATTGTAGACCACATTGTCCTCGAATGAGTACAACAGTACGTTCTCATCGTCAATTCGCTGCATTTGATATCCACGCATGTCAGAGACGTATACACGGCGACGTTCAGCGGGTGAGAGATTCATGTACGAATCAAACAAGGTTCGCTTCTGTCGCCATTGTTCGCTCCTCATTCGCTGTTGATTGAATTCACTTTCAACGACTTTATCGAAATAACGATTCAACATCTTGTCCATCATGTTTCTCGATTTCACTTTGTGTGGCTTGTATCGAATGATTGGAATTGTAGCAACGTATTCATCCATTTACTATGGGAGGAACAATGTGGGGCGACTTTGCCGTCTCCCCTTCTTTACTTTGTATCTTTCGAATAACACGAAATCGTGAATGAGATGTACACATTCGAATTCAAGGAGATCGGACGGTCATTCGCGTCCGTCAGTACCCAATCAATGTAGTCCAGGTTCGATTGTTCAATCACATCGATCGATAGGTTGTCCCAGGTGATCATGTTGTTCAGTCCCATCGATACATGAATCAGGTTATCGATCAACGGACTCTTCAGACCGAATGTTTGAGCATTGATACTACTGTACACTCGGATCACACTCATGCCATTCGTGATGTCGTAGGGTTCACTCGCTACCATTCCTGCCTCAACGATACCTTCCAACTTGAGAATACTCGTGTAATCAGGTGCGCCACTAAGGTCAACAGCGGTCGCCACATCACTATTCAGGTATGCTCGGTTAACATCGTCTACCTGGATGGAATCGGCTATCGCACGGCATAACTCGGTAATCGAGTAGTAGCCAGGACCGACGTTGTACACCATTTCAAACCCTGACAGCATTTGAACCTTCACCACATTCATTGCACGAATGTTCCAGAGAGAAGTGGTATCGATCTTGCATGTAATCGAAGTGATCTTGTACACAAGGTCACAAGGCATGATCACTGTGTTGAACGTTTCATGGTATCGTTCGTTGTTCTTCGGAATTACTGTATTGTGGTTAATCACACTCACCGGTAGTGCACGATTATGACTCATTTATTGTGTGGAAGTGAATACACACTGTAATCGGCATTGGTAAGGCAATCGTTGCACCGGTCTTATCGGTCAACGAGAATGACCATTTGCGACTTTTGGGTACCACGACGTTCATGTGTGCATTCTCCGTAAACTCCTCGTTCAATACAACCAACGGAGACTGTCGTCGTTCTTGCATGTTGTTCACTCGATCAAGGACAAGGCAGGTGCCAGGCGATTCTCCTTTCATCGATATCCGATCGATTACCATGTCGCTTTTGATGAGATTGTTACTTGTGAATTCATGTTCGTACGTTCGAGCAATATTGAACACTAGATTCATTTATTATTTCCTCCTGAAACGGTGAATCCGATTAGCAGGTACACGTTCCCAATGAACGATAGCGGGTCACCATTTTCGTCCTTCAATTCGTACACGATGCGATCAAGCAATTCAGAACATGGTACCAACATGCGATTCTTGTAGAAGTAGTTCTTGTACAAGCTGTCCATCGGGACATTCGCAAGCAGTGGTATCGTCTTGCTTTTCACGATGTTGCAATACAGCTGTATGTTCGATAGACCGTTCGTGATATCGACAGGATACTCGGCAACCATCGGACCATAGTTGGCATAGTACACACCATCGTCGAAAGGGATACGCCATGTATGCGATTGCGATCCTGAAGCGGGAATGATCGTGCCAAGGTTACCACTCAACGAGAACACATAGTCTGCGTGAATGTAGTACCCATCTGACTCGGGTATCCATCGTATGTTTAGTGCAGCAGAGTTGAAACATTGGTTCAATCGCCATACCAAGTCAGCCTGAGTCAGTCGTGATGGTATGCTCCACGTGAATGTCTGAGCATCATCCGTGTACGTGATATCAGTCTCAACATTCTCTCCATCGAGACTCATCACGCCGTACGGGAAGCGCATCGTTGAATCACCCTTGTACGTTTGTGACTCTTCCCAATCAACGAAGTCAGCCGACGTGAACGAGTGGGAACCTATGAATCCAACGCGTGTAGGCTGTATGAACGTCACAGTCATTTCACGATTCGTGATCACACTCCTATTGATCATGTTCGTTGCAGTCAGCCCATCAATGTTTGTCATCGCAAACTCGTAAGGTGTTGTCAACTCGGGCATCCTGATGTAGTAATTGCGATGAAAGGTGAAATCGATTCTACGAGTCAATCCTGGAGTCAATGGCAAGAAGGGGTTGTCATTGGATATGACTAGCATCGAAGGATGATCATTACTTCGAGGACCTATGTATACCAGACCACCATTTTCCACTCGATCAAATATCCGATATCCATCGATTGCATTGAAACCATTAGCAACCATCTGCGCGATCTTCAAAGCACTGTATGATCCTCGTGCGATTGTTACATCCACTGTCTTGTCGTAACCTTCTAGTCCAAGGACGAGATGTGTGGTATCAACCCAGACACTATCGTTGTACACACTGTCCTTGGAGTACAATGGCCCGAATGATCCACCACGCTTATCGTCGTTAATCGTTATGGGCACATTCATGTTCTCAGCTGTCATGTCAAACTCAAGGTCAGGTGCGTAAGCTTTCGCAGACCACGTTACTGTATCATCTGCTTTGCCACCAGTCCATGCAATGGCTTCCTGGTGCGATGATGTGATATCACGTGCCTCTTGGTACTTCGCATTCAACTGTGATAAGCACGAGTTCCTGAGTGATTCCAAGGACATCAGTGTTTCCGTGTCTTCCGTTACGTAGAATGTGCCAGAATCGAACAATGAACCATCACTATTCGTCATCGTGTACGTCACTTGTGGCTTCAGTATGAAGAAGGGTGTAGTCGTGTACAATTCCCAGTCATATTCGACAAAGCACGGATCGAGGTATGCATGACCACCAAGTCCTTGATCATTCGTCTCATCGGGTGGGGTTTCACTATTCGCAGGATCGAATTGAGTCTCAATAGGTCGCTCGATGCACAGGTTCTGCACAGACGGAGACAGTTTGAACCATGGAGTCCATTCAAAACCATCGATCGTCGTATCAACACTGGATCGATCGAAGTACCACGATTCACTTTGGTCATTGAAGCGTACATGGTCATCCTCGATCGTCATGGATGTGAGTGGTAGCACTTTCACCATTTCAGCACCCACAGCCTCGATGAACTCGCTGAACGTGTAGTATCCAGTAGGCAGTATCAACACGTGCGAGTCCGTGCCGTTAGTAACAACCACTTGATTGCACGAGGACGACATGTAGTAGCGCTTCGGGTTGTCCACTCCTTTCACCAAGATGTCAGATTCAAATCCAAGGATCGATTTGATCTCTGGTGCTTTCGTGAAATCGATCGTGTAGAAGTGATTCACCGTGACGTGGAATGCGTTCTCACCACTGTATACCAATTCGAACAGGGCATCACTCGCATTCAGCTTTGCAATGATCGTTTCGATGTCGTATGCACCGCGTGGTATCGCGATCTCTTGAATCGTAGCGCCAGCATTGATTAGCACCACTTGATCAGTCGGCACATTGTGCAACACGAAGTCCGTATACAACGACACAGACGAGATGTAGCACTGGTCGAACGACAGAGGATTGTCCAGCTTCACTTCCTTCTTCGTAGTATTACCGAACACTTCGATCATGGAGAACTGGTTTGCAGAGGCAATTGAGGAAGGCACTTCATCATACACGTCCTCAATCGTCAACTGCAGTTCGAATTCGCCGTTCAGACGCATCATCTTGCCATCCATATCGCGGAACACGAACATCAATTGATCAAACCGAGTGATCATTGGTATACGCACGTCTTCCACAGTTCGCACATAGTCAGTTGTTGGATCGTCAATGATCATCGTGGTGAGCAGGTTGTTGTTCTGGTTGGCAATCTTCAGGTCCGATGATCGCACGATCGTCGAGTAGACTTGGATCACTTGGCGATTTCGCGTGATATCAATCACATTCGATCCACTGAACGAAGCAGGTAGAATGACCGTTCGTCCATCGAAGCCGAGGATCTCACGAATGTCAGGTGCATTCGTGAAGTCAATCGTATGTGGAGACTGAATCCAGATACAGCCGAACGACGAGGCATTCGTGGATATGGAAAATGTAGTATCGGTCATGGTATTGAGCAAGGCAATGATCTCACTGATCGTGTAATAACCAGCAGGGATCGTCACAGTCTCGTCATTGCTGTTAGTAATCACATTGGTCGTGTCTACGTTATTAAACATCGAACCATTAGGATGAAACAGGACAGTCATGGAAGTGATGTAGGGATTCTTGTACTTGTACGGGTTGATCCATGTGAATGAGCCGTTACTAGGTGAGCCTTGAATAAGCATGGAGTAGTGCATGGTCTTTCTCTCTTTACCTTAGTCAACAAGACAATGGGGAGGAATCGAAGCAGGGAGAGGCGTAGCCTCTCCCAGGGCAACGAGGGACGACTTCGTCGTCCCGAGGGAGCATAGCTCCCCCACGTAGTTGCCCCATCACAACCATGGATACCATGGCCTACAATGGAAGTCAGGTTAACATTGGCCGAAATTGGCAGTCATGGGTTTTCGCGCGTTTCTTGTTATGGACATCGAGGTGAGCAGGTAGACAATGGCAGAAAATGGCCGAAAATGGTCGAAAAATGGTCGAAAATTGATTTCCGCGGTTATTTGGTAGGAAATGGATTTCCGCGTGTTTTACGCCATTTCCCTACTACTTAAAATCAGTGGTATCATCTATATAAGACGAATTTTATCATCCACGTATATTCATTTCGGTAAGAATAAGTGTTTACAAATTTGTTCTGTACTGCCTTTCATTTGGAGAATTATTTTCATGTAACCCGCTTTTTGCCTCTTGAATGGATGCTATTCACTGTTATCCTTTTCCAACGTTCACTCTCATTTCTCATCAGCACTTGTGCACACTACTATCATAACCTTATGGCACCACTATCTGTTATATTGTATCAGTAGGATACAGTGATTCCTATGTAGGATACTAAATAGTATTCGCAAAATAAGCCATATTTTTGCTTTACTTGTGTTTCACTTTTTAAGTTACTCATATACTGTTTTTATTGTATTTCCAGTTGACACATCGTATCCATTTGCTGTTACTCTTCCATTTTACGTCTTAAGTAGTAATGACCAAGTTTACTCTTGTCTTGTATATACTGTTGTATTATACAGCTTTTGTATTGATATTTCGTGTTTCTGTGGACGACTCTGGAAATTGCCTTGTTTCTAACAAACTACAATATCGCTTATTGACTGGGAGCAAAAGAAAGAGTGCTGCTGATTCTGTTGTTACAAATATCACCGATTCTTGGATAGACCCTCAGGTTACTACAATCCCTACCGAAATGAGCGCTAATATTAGAACGGCATATGATGAAGCTTTATATAATGGAGAATTTGGACTTCTGTTGAATGTCGTTCCTTCTTCTATTCTTTTTGGTATGCATACAAATTTTAAACTGTATTCATCTTATGTGATATGGTCAAGACGTATTCCTACTGAAGATCCGTGGTATACGAAATCGTTCATCTATCAGCGAGATTCCTGGTTTGAGTCCTGTTATTTCTTTATCCTAGGGAACAGTCCTATTTGGAATTGTTGAAAAGAGTCAAAGAAATTTACCACCAATCGTAGTTGTGACAGTTGAGGTTAACAGGTAGAGAGTACAATCGGCATTTTAACAACTCCCTGTTTCGAAAGAGCAAGTATTCTACTGCCACTATTCGCTTTGTGAATAAGACAGACAGCCCGTTCTTGGATGCTCATAATATTTGCATGCATCCATCGTACGAGTGGAAAGTGTATCTCCCGTCAGGAACAATGAATTTTCACTATCCTGACGATCAAAGTATCCAACTGCACAATGCGAGGTGATTCCATAGGTTTCCGATGGACTCATGTTCTTCGTTCAGTGAACACAAAGCTTCCGAAGAACGTCAACTGGATAGAAAATGGCTGCTATTTCGTTTTTCAGCCCTGCGCAACGCGTCATATCGGCCATTTCGTTGAGTCGATCAATCACGCTTTGCTCAAACTGCGATATCCGTCTTTCTATCCTCCTCTCACTGACTTGTATATCCCCAAGTTTTTCAGTGATGAATTTGAATGGTCAAAGTCTTACTTGCAACTGGTTTTGAGCTTGTTTCCGGATAATCTCAAGCCCGCACTTCATTTAGGAAGCAGTTTCTCGGCATACCCGGCCGTTTGTTTCCGATCCGCTGTATCTTTGTGAATGAATACCAATCTAGGTGTTGGTGGATCGCGTGCGATTCCACATGGATGGAGCCTTGTTTGCTGGCTTTTTTCCGCTCGATCTAATGAAAGCAACGGCGTGGCGGCACGCCAACGTTCAATCCAGACAGAATGGACCGACTCATCTCTCTTTGCTTTTGGTGGATCGAAAGAAATCGCGAGGCTTCACACTGCACGATGCTTGGGTTGGCATTCTCTCTTCGCAGTTTAAGGCAAGTGAAGAAGCTCTTTTTGATGGGTAGGAAGTAGCAGTTTCTTACAAGTTTATGGAAGGATTATCGTTCCAGGAGCAACTGCAACTCTTCTATAACTCAGATATTGTGGTTTCTCCGCATAGCGCTAGTTTCATCAATCTCATTTTTACGGTTCCTCGCACGGCGGTCGTCGAGTGCTATCCGCCTTATTTCTATGAGAACTGGTATTCGAACACGGCGATGATCTCGCGTGTGCATTACATTGCGGTCTCGAGCTTTGTTCGTAATGGGAAAGCGATGAGTTCGTGGAGAGAAGCAGAGGAAGCCTACGAGAATGGAAGATTCTTTTTCATTCGAAGGAGGTTTGTGGACAATATGGTTAGTCCTCCTCGGTTCAAAATGCTTTCCGCTGTACGGGATGCAATTGAGTATTCGAAACGGTGGCGGTTTGTGTATGAGGCGAATGATAAGTGGTCTGCAGTCTTCATTTAGTGAGGGTATTACTTCGATTTTCTTTCTTTGTGATCTTTGTTGCAATAAGCCTTGTTATTTTGATATCTTCTTACCTAGTCCTCTATGTAACAAATATGTCCCATAAATTCTGGATTTCGTTGGAGTATCTACCACATTTTTCTCACTAAAAGCTGTATTTCTCTAGACATCTCCTTTTATTTATTTTACATAATTCTAAAAATGTACATAAGCATTCTGAATCGAAACCTCACATTCTCACACTTGACATTGTTCTCCACAAAAAAACACAACGATTATGACTACACATCGGGAAGCATGCTTACTCGATTTGATTTGTGCCCTAAATATCTCTCCTTAGTGAAATTGGTAGATACGCGTATTCGAAGTTCTTTATGTCCGGAATTATTTACAGTGAGCAATCGCAATCGAAACTCAGACTGATGAGTGAATTTGGCTCCATCTCACCAAATTCGTCCTACTTGTAGCCATTTCACAACAGCTACATACTCTTAATATCTTCACATCATCTCAAGCAATAAAAACAAAAAAGCTAATTCCCTTCATTCTTATTTACCTTTTTCTACTCTCACAAAAAGAAAATGCTTGTTTGCATGCGAATGCAAAATGAGGTCTAGTGGGTGAATTAGCTTATCTCTCTACTTCTCTTCATTTTTGTGAATGTCAGAATATGCCAAAAGTTCTTTACCCAGCAGAAAGGGCGTCCAGTGTGATTTCTTAACACGATTCGAACTATTACTGTGACACCTGATTATGAGCAGACTAACATGGTTATTTCCTTGAAGATTCAAAAGCTATTGATAATGAATCTTCATCGTTTGTTTGTAGTCAATAACCGCGGAAATAGCGACCATTGTTGAAGGGGCTGAAATATCATTAATGGTTGAATTCGGTCAATATCTACTCGCAAATATCGTTCCTGAGTGGAGGGATAAAGTATCATTTCTTCATCACTCTCATTCTAGTTTATTGACTATGAGGAATTAAAGAGAATCATCGAGAAAATAAAGCAGACTCGTAATTGAACGATATTGGTTTGACTATGTTTAGAAAACTCTACTCAGCCTTTATCTCCTAACGGATTTATTTCATTTTATGATGACACTGAAAGTCAGCAACATTTTCACAGGATTGACAGCTCTGATATTCTTGGAATGATCTCAGTTGATGGAGGGGATCTGGAAGAGCGGCTTTTGGGTTGCTATCTGGTGTTTGAAATAACGGGTAGAGAATAATAGTTACTACTCCACCTCAACATCTTCTGTAACAACAGATCTCGTTGTGGAACTGGTAGATCGAAACGTTGAAGCGAAATCTATGCGTAACGATTAGGATCGATGGGAAGATGAGATGGGTCGGGTCAATTTTCAATGTATCTTGCCAAAGAGTGATGTATTATAACTTGATTTTGAATCCTAATGAATAGGGAGCCATTGTTTATTACGAAGGTGAGTTCTTCAAGCTCATCCGGGATGGAATCGAAATGGTAAATGAATGGTATATAGCCAAACTCACTGATTGTCGCACCAAAGTAAACACGTACGAGAAGCAGGTGGAACGGTTCTGCGAGTTGCGAGCATCCAATGCTCTCTCTTCAATGGTCCAATCCCAAACGTATCGACAGCTCGAGTTCGGATTGAAGGAACTCTATCGAATGACCGGCTATTTAAAGAATTATTGCATGCTCAATAAGCAGGCGATCGACAAAATCTTAAAGAAGCACGACAAGAATAGTTATTTCGACAGTCGCGGAACGATCAACACGGCTTTGTCCAATCTGAGTTTCTGTAGACAGCGCAATCTTCCTGAGTTAATGGCACGTGTTGAGTCTCTGTGGAGGAAGTTTATTGAAGGCAATAAGAGTCGAACAATGAATGATCTGCGAGTCAATATTGAGCATAAATATCCAGCAACGAATGGATTTCTGATTGGGATGAATGTTTGACTGTTGAACCCCAAATCATCCATAGACTGGAGCATCCATTATTCTGTTCATTGCTATAATCCTAGCTTTGCTGCATGTAGTTTTGGTCGTTAGCTGTGATGCAATAGAAACCAATTCCTCTTCCTGATGAGCAGAGAAACTCATTGTGGTGTTTCTTCCGACTGCAAGTTTTTTTCGTGTTGCAGTTGTGGTGTTGGGGATTCGACATTTTGATTTTCCAAAAGTATAAAATCAATTATGAGTTTATATTCGGGAAATACAAGCCACAGTTGGTTCACACATTAGACCAATTTAAGATTGCTTCCTGTACTCTTTTTTGATCGTGATTCCTTATTGTAGTTTATACGCTGGCGATCTGCGCTCTGTTCTATCTGTGGTTCTATTGCTCTTTCACCGAAGTGATATTATCCAAACTCCAAATCTCACTAATCGGTCCCGCATCGTTCATCTTCTTATGCTTTTGTACTCTCCCAGTTCCAGGACAAGTGCCTTGCTTATTCTATCGATCATTAGTAGTATTTACCCTATCGGTGGTACATGTTTCGACATTGCGTAAAGCTTCTCTTCGTTCCGTTCTATTTTGTTCGCTTTCCGGATTTCTTTCTGGGAGATCAGTTCACTTCACATTCACAAACACTGGTGGACTTGCTTCATGTATTGGTCAGCCTCTTTACAGGCTCCTTCTTATACTTTCGAGATCCGTTTGCCAGTTACTCACCCACAACGCTCTCCGTGATTCAAATCTCCCTTTCGATTTTGCCTCAGTTCATTCGATTGGCGCAGAATCTCCGACGATACCATGACAGCAAGTACGCCTCATCGATTGAAGAGTGACTCGTAGGGAACTTTATCCAAGTATCTACAATGGTATCAAGTATCTCCTATCGATCATCGCCAACAGTCTGGTTCTTTTTAAACTTCCCTATTTCTGTGCTCAATTCATTTATACCATTTATGCTTTGTGTTGGGATTTACATGAAGACTGGGGTTGGCTTTTGGACTCTTTTTCATGTAGGCTTGCTTCGGATTCGGCAGGACAAGACATTATTGCGTGCAAAGTGTTTGATTCCTTATCCCGTTGCATACTATCTGGCGATTGTGAACAACACGATTTTACGGTTTGCGTGGATTCTCAAACTTTTCATTGTAATCGTTCGGTGAGTCGTTTGAACGGCTAGATGAACTCTGAGAATCAGAACAAGATGCTGCTGGTGTTTGGATGTATCGAGGTGATACGACGGAACATTTGGAATGTCTTTCGAATGGAAAACGAGCAGGTGAATAACTGTGGAAAGTTCAGGTAAGCGACGATTTGGTTTCTGTGATTATTAGAGCCGATCTGGATGTTCCTATTCCGTTCTCGGATTACTGACAGTATATTTACTACTTGATTATAGTTTGTTTGTTGTTGAATAAAATTGGGACTGTTCAAAGAATAATGTCCCTATATTATATTTTTATGTAGTAACCATATTATGGAGAATCCTTTTAATGAAAAAGCTGAAGTCTCCGAATCTGTAGCTCTTCGTGAAAAGAATAACCGCATAGACTATATATTCCACAAATATGAGTGTGGCCGCTCCGCGACATGGTAGAATGAAATGGATTGGTTTCAGCAGCAGAGCCATCGAATAGCGAGGGATCGAATTTGGTATCTAGAGAGATTGTGCGTCTTTTCTGCATTATTTTTATATAGTCATCCTCAATGGTTCATTCTGGAACGCCTGTCGTGGCGATCCCGCAGGAATCGCGTGTTGCGCTTCCCACACTTATGACTGTATCCGATTCTTGTCAACCTCTGACTATCAGAATAATCATGGTCAGGTTCCGAACCAAGAAAGCCTTGTTGAAGATCTAAACTCTATTTATACTCAAATTGATTCAAATGTTATTCTCCCTTATTCAGATCAGCATATGGAGGCGGATCCCTCGCGAATCGACGAAGGGGAGATGGACCTCGTACCATTCACCATGTTTCTTTTCCATTCAGGCCGACAGCCGAAAGCGAATGACGACTACGCTCGTGGGCAAGATCGTTGAAGTGCTTCGTCGTGATTGAATCAGATGCTGACCCCCAGAGCGATCCAAAACGCCGCTCAGCTTCGAAGAAATCCTCGCACAGATCGGCGACGGCTTCGACGAGCTCCGCAAAACCGACGGGACCAAGTACAAAGGCGACCGCACCAAGGCGTTGAACGGCGCGCTCTTCTCGACGGGGATCTTCCGCCACACGGGATCGAAGTGGACGCTGCGGCAAGACGAGTTGGTGCAGTACCAGCAGCGGTTCCAGCAGCGTGTGGAGACGCGAGGGCGGCGGCGGAAGCTGGCGGAGAATGGGGGCGAGCCGGCGCCGAAGCGGAAGTACACGCGGCGGCAGATCAAGCGGAGCACGGTGGTGAAGATGCTGAAAGCGGCGTCGGAGCGACTGCGGATGAGTTCGCGCGATCAGAACATGGTGATGTTCAAGAATCCCTTCCAGGTAGGAGTGAGAAAGGCGTAGGAGAGTAGGGATTGACGGGGAGCGAGGAGCTGCTGAAGCTGCGGAAGAAGCTGGGGGAGGAGAAGTTTGAGATGGCGATTCAGATGTATAACTATTTTGAGGACGTGCTGGGGAAGCTGGCGGTGGAGGGGGAGGGAGCGAGCGCGACGACGAACGACGAGCAGACGAACCACCTCATCGACCAGCTGCAGCAGGAAGTGTACGAGCTGCGAAGCCGATTGATGGTGCTGGAGAAGCTGAGCGGAGTGACGACGGATATTTCTCTGTGGCTTGTTTGTGGAACACAGGAGAGTGATGGTGGAGAAGGGTGCAGGGCAATGGTGTAAGAGATGAAGGTGAACGAGGTACCAGTGCGAATGAGCAAATGGATGGCAGGCGGTGTTCAAATAAGCAGCAGTGAATGAACCATCGCACAGCAATGAATAAGCCATTGCACAGCAGCGAATAAGCCATCGTACAGCAATGAATAAACCATGGCACAACCACTCCCCTCTTCCAAACGCTTATGCAACAAACAACGCACTATACATGCATCTATGACTACGTCTACTTCGTCACCTCGTGCATCGCCTTGGCCAGATACTCCACATTGCTGGGGTTGATCGCGGCCACCGAGGCGCGAGACGAGCCCAAAATGTACACGTGGAACTCCGTGCGCAGACGATCGATCTGCTCGGGGGTGAGTCCGGTGTAGGAGAACATTCCGCTCTGCTTGGTGATGTGCGACCAGTCGCGCGTGGAGCCGGCCTTCTTCAGGTTCTCCACCAGCAAGGCACGCATGTCCTTGATTCGCTGCGACATCGCGGCGCACTCCTTCTCCCACTGCGCCTTCAGCACAGGGTCGTTCAGGATCGTCGTGACGATGCGCGCTCCGTACAGCGGCGGGCACGACCACAGCGCGCGCGCGCCGATCTTCAGCTGCTCGATCGTGTTCTCGCGCTCCTTCGGGTTGGCGGTCACCACCGACACGATACCCGCACGCTCGCCGTACAGGCCGAAGTTCTTCGAGAACGACAGCGTCAGCGCCACGTTGTGGCCGTCCTCCACGAACTTGCGGAAGCCGTAGGCGTCGTTCGCCACGTTGCCCGAGCAGTAGCCCAGATAGGCCGCGTCGAACAGCACCACGTGGTTCTTCTTCTTGCACAGCGCGCTCAGCTCGTCCCACTGCTCGTGCGACGGGTCCACGCCGGTCGGGTTGTGCGCGCAGGCGTGGAACATGAAGCAGGAGTGGTCCGCAGCCTTGTTCACGTCGTCCAGCATGCCCTGGAAGTTCAGGGTGGGCGTCTTGCTGTCCAGGTAGGTGTAGTCACCGGTGGTCAGTCCAGCGTTGCGGAAAATGGTGTGCTGGTTGGTCCAGGTAGGGTTGGGGAACAGAACGTGGCCCGTAATATTGCAGTTCTTCAAGAACTGCGCGAGAAGACGAAGCGAGCCAGAGCCCGAGATTGCCTGGGCGTTGGCAATCACGTCCTTCTTCTCGTTGTAGATCTTGTCACCCCATGCGAACTTGCAAGCGGTGTTGTAGAAATCGGGAATACCGATCAAGGAAGGGTACTCGTGGTCCTGCGTGCAGCAGAGTCTCTTCTCGGCCTCACGGACGCAAGGAAGCACGTAGGGCTACCATTACATCCACACACAAATCCAAACCTTTCCATGCTCATCGCGGTAGGCACCCACTCCCAAAATGATCTTTCTGGGATCTTTATCAGCATCATACTGCTCCTGAAGGAAAAAGATGGGATCAGGCTTGGGACGCGTTACCTATCAATTAGATTCTAGATTTCGCTTCTGTACGCTAGCAAAAGGCGAGACGGAGAACGCTCTCACACAAGACAGTTTAGCAACGGGAGTAACTAGAAATAAGCAAGCATCAGAAACACAACGTACACTTTGACAGCATGACAAAATAATCCTTTCCAGAAAATAAATAATGACTTGGATTTTCTGTTTCCCTATTCCACGATTTACCACCTACCAATCATTTGCGAGAGAATTGGAACTCCTCAATCCGGGAACAATGCAGTATATGATAGGTTCTGTCAGAAAGTATGGATCATGGAGTATAGAAAAATCAACAATATATAGGCGCACGCAGGAACATTCTATGTCGATAGGAAAACAAGAGAAGTTCACAGTAACTACTATTATTATAGAGCCATACTGTAAATACCGAATGACAGAATAGTGTCCAGAGAATCAGAGAGATGGCGGTTGGGTCGCACGGTGTATTATTATTATTACCTGGTGAAAAGATGCATGAAGGGATGTACTCCTATTTGTGTCTTTGGCTCTTATTTGTTCGTTTTTTGACCCTCTTTGTTTTATTATGGTACACTTTAGAAACCTTGAATACCAACAATTTCGGATTGTTCACATATTTTTCAAATGCAGTGAGCCTGATTCTGCAGAATATAGTTGCCATTTTTCTTTACAATTCTATTGCTGTCTCGGTGATATCAGAATGATTGTTTGTATCGTTATTGATACATCTGGTCATATGAATCAGTTGACAGCTTCAAGGCAATCCATCATCACTGTAGCTAAGAATTCTGTATTTTATGAATGAACATGCTAACGTTCAAAGGCTATCACATTAGTTAATTTATGCCCCGATCAGTGTATGATTGCCTTGTTCACTGGAAAGATGCAGAGGAAGGTTAAACTCTATACCAAAGAGGAGGCAACCAAAGTATCCATCTATCCTTATCGTCCTATCTAGCTAATATTGAAGATTGAAGCAGTGGATGTTACAAATTACCCGAATTTGATAACCAATGCTGTAGAGACGATGAATGAGTTTCTGCAATCTGAAGAATGCGATACCTACGTATTTCTTTTTTTTTGTGAACTCACTTCTAGGGAAGAGGCCGTATTCGCCAGCTTTCTATTCCTGTACAATATGTTCTTTACGCATCGCCGCTTTCTTTAAAGTTCAAAGGACCCGAGCAAATCACCCATCTCTTTCGTTGGGATACCCGCTTCACAGCCTTCATCATCAATTCTCCCGTCTATTACCCCAGCAACGCCAACACGAACACGAACACCCCCCCTACCGCCACCCATCCGGATCTCAAAGACACCTTCCTGCACTACCTCTGCACCAGCACAAACAGCCAAGTGATCGAAGTGTCGCCCGCCTCCGTTCTCCAGCTGAGCATCCGGCAATTCCTCGTCCCCTCCCCCGACCCCGACTCCCTGGCGCGCCGCTTGCTCGCTCCCTTGTACCCCTCCATCCAAATCCAGCTGAACCCCTCGTTCGTCCAGCAGCAACGCATCGATTTCCTCGCGATCGTCGTTCCGCTCATAGACACTTCGCTCGATCCGAAGGCTTCGCGCAGCCAACTCCTCGATCAGTTCTACGCCAGTCCTCCCGAATCGCCTCTCTTTTATTGCTACCCCGAGCAGCGCGACAAGCAGAGCGTGTTCCCTGCGTTCCAGCTTCGCGGCGTGGCGTACAACGAGAAAGAATCCATGGAGAAAGCGCTCGCGGAGAGCAAGCTTCCGGTCGATTCGATCACAGTCGATCCGAATCAGGTCGTCGAATCCACCAGTCGAGTTCTGGACCTGCTCATGCGGGCGGTGAAGGAGATGAAGGAGAAGAAGGAAGTGCCGTTTTTGTTTGGCGAGGACGAGCACGTGTATGGAATGATTCAGCTCGTCGACCAGCATTCTGTGCAGATGCTCTTCTTTCCGCCCGACTTCCCGCTGCTTTTGAGTTTTATCAGGGGTAATCAGTTTGAGAAAATCGTGGCGTGGATTCAGACAATTCCGTTGCAGTACATACCGCCCATCTATGCATTTCTGACAAGAAAGAATATTCAGCTTCCTTTTCCGTGTCCTGCTCTTCCTCCGAGAAGGAAGAGATCCGATAAATTGTTTATATAGTACTTGCTGTTTGTTTGGACATAGAGTTTAATTTTGGAGATGGCCGAGCCACTCGAACTCTTGTTCTTTCGAGACTATCTCCTGCATCCCGATCTGGGGGTAAAATCAGAGGAGGCTCAAACGTTGAATCTCACCATTTCCAAGGGAGGGCAGCTATATCCGATGAAAAAGGAAGAAGAAGTAAGTATCCAGCCGTATGCAGTACTCCGTAGTATTCATTTGCCGAGAAGATCAACTTCTCGAAGAGTTTGGAGATGGAAGAACAATTCCGTGATTACTTAACGGGAGAAGTTCAGTATGACCCCACTACCAGTCGAACGCATTATCGAAGACGCAGCAAAAAGAAGGATAATCTGTTTTTCGATTCTCTAGATGATGGCTTCTATATCCTTATAATCCTTTCTTTTTACAGCTTTCTTCATTGTACTCGCAGATGATACGATATCTCTTTCCTCCTCGGAAATGGGGAGTCCGAACCAAAATAAATCATTCCTATACAGAAAAACAAAGCATGATCACAAGAATCGGTCAGAACGCTCAAATGCATCGATTGTTGCTCGGAAGCGATTATCTCAACCATTGGATACAAATGAGACAGAATCTTCCAAAGTGGAAACTGATTCCTTGCCAGAGTGTGATTTGGTGGATTATCATTGGAAAGGAAGTCGCAAACCACTGATTCTCAATTCATTTGTAATGGTTTGGAGAAACTTGCTGGATCGTGACTTTGTAACTTGGGATGATCGTACCGAGCAGTCGATTTATAAAGATGTTTGGATCTTCTTCGTTTCGTTTTGATTTGTAGCTCGAAAGTCGTCTCGAAAAGGAAGAAATAAAACGGATCGTAACATATATCAAACAAAGAATTCAGGATATTTTATTTTCTGTTTGTGAATGAAACCCTATCAAGACTCTTTAGACGATTCAGAAGACCGCTCCGTGGACTGGAAGTATACCGGGAGGTTTCTACAGTTTGGAGAATTGACATACAAACTGCCCTCTACCGGCGAGCTTTCTGTGGGCGAGATACGCTATAATAAGAGGTAGAAATACGAATGCGTGCGAAGAACCACGAAAAACCAGATGATCGACGGTTTTCCGCCATTTCTTTGTCTTAGGATTAGGAACCCTTATTTTGCCTATTGTGAGAGGATCTGTATACACAGAGCCACATATTCTACTTGTTCGTTGTTATCGACCTGCTCTCGAGTCCTATGTGTTGAGTTTACCTGCTGGTTTGCATGTACTCATATCGTTCTATTTGTAGGACTGGTTGACAAGGATGAAAACCCCGAGGACGCTGCACTTCGTGAATTGCAGGAGGAAACTGGATTTATTGGCAAGCTGTCGGAAGTATGTACTTCACTGAACGTTTTTCTGTAGTGCCAATTCGATATTCCGTACTACTCGGACCCTTGGAAAAGCAATGAACAGCAACGACTTTTCATTGTTGAAATCGACGTGGACGAAATGGCCAACAAGAGTCCCCATCAGCAACTGGAAGAAGATGAGAGCATCTCAACCGTAATTGTGCCCATTTCAAAGCTTAGCGAGTTCATCCGATGTAGAATCACTGGATTTCACTTATTCATAGCGGAGGAATCGAAGGGAATCATTGTTTCGACGTCAATTTTCTTTGTTGCCTCCATCATGTCGAACTCCTTTTCTCTGTAATCCTTGGCTATCAGCGCGTGTCATCACTTCTTCTGCTGCTTGTAATTAACCGAACTAATAATAATCATGCTGCGTTGCATGCTTGCTCCTGTTCTTGTTTGTTGCATCACATTGTTTGTGTGAGAGAATGCTTTCTCTCGTTCCTTACAGCGAATCTTCGGAGGACTCGTCGAGTGAATCGGAGCAGTTGAGTGACGAGGTCCAACACAATACAGAGGCATGGGTTGAAAGGAATGGATGATTGGTAGGAGAAAAAGGAGAAACAAGAGGAAACCAAATCGGCAGAAGCAAATCCAAAGAAACCTGTAATTCCGTCGTTTACAGATGCTTTTGAAAATACAGATAAACCAGAATATTTAATGACTCGTAAATCTGTAGAATCGTCGAGGCAAAGTGAGATCTAGGAGAAGGCAAGTGCAATCAAGTTTTTCAACAAGAATCCGCCTTCCAAAAGAATCGCGACTGGGAAGGAAGAGACGGTATACACAAATTTTCTCAAAATGAGAGACTAGCGCGAAGAGCAGTTGGAACGCGAGGCACGCGAACGCGAAGAAGCTGCGAAGAGACGTACAGAAGAGGAGATCAAGAACGAACAGGAGCGTCTCGAGCGTGTCCGAATGGAACGCAGTCTCTTTGACGATTTCTACAAAAGTGTGTGATGGGAGCGAATGAATCGACGTGTAGTGAAGCGGGAAGGTCACGAAAAGTTCAAGGAGAAGCTGAAGCGACAACGGCAGCGCGGCCAGTCTGGAATCGGCGAGAACTTCCGCGTGTGGCGCAGCGAGGAAGACATGATCCTCCGTCAGCAATACCAATGCAATGTTAGTTTGAACAAACACGGGAATCTACCTTAACACTTCCAAAGAGAGCGTTTACGAAGAGGAAGGAAGCAAAGAATCCCACACATCCGGTCAACAAGGAGAAAACCACAGACAAAATGAGCAGATAGCCCACGCTCTCGACGACCACGAGGACGTTATCAAGGTTGAACGCCACCACGAGATAGTAGACAGAGAACGCGAGCGCGTAGACACCGGACGACGCGGGCGCCAAGAAGCTCATCCACCACCAGTGGTAGTTCTCTGCGCAGAGCAGCGAGTAGGTCAGCACGATGCTGATCTCGCTCGTGGTCACCAGCAGGATCAGCAGCACGGCGAAGAGGAACCCGAAGAGATAGTACCCGTAGCCCATCCACACGGAGGACAGGAAGAAGTACAGCTCCACGAAGATCACGCCGAAGGGCACCAGGCCGCCCACCAGGATCAGCGGCAGCTTGCGGATGTACCAGGGCTGCGGCGGGATCTCGCGCGGGATCGCGCTGGTGGCGACGGGAGGCTCGTAGACGGGTCTGCGCAGCGCGCTGAGCGCGCCGAGGACGACGAGAGGGAAGGAGAGACAGAGCCAGATGGCGACGAGCTTGAGGATGGAGAGGAAGGAGACGGCGGTGGTGGAGTGGTAGGCGGCGGAGAGCGCGTTCTGCAGCCCGTAGATGCCGAAGACGACGGTGGGGAGGAGCGTGCCGGCGAGGAGGATGGCGCGCTTGAAGTGGACGCCGCCCCAGCTGCGGTAGAAGAAGAGGGAGACGCGGCCGTTGAGGAAGCTCATGAGCACGTAGAGCGCGAGGAGGAGGTTGAGCGCGACGCCGCGGTTCTCGGGAGTGACCATGCCCGCGAGCGCGAGCAGCACGCTGCCGAGCGCCATGCCGAGCAGCTGCGCGCCGCTGCCGAGCAGCACGGCGAGGAGGAGCGTGCCGTGCTCGGGAGGGCGGAAGCAGTCGGCGTGGACCATCTTCCAGCCGCTGTCCTCGATGTCCAGGTCCTCGCTCTCGTCGGTGGGCAGCTGGCCGTGAGGACGGCAAAAGAAGGCCTACGCGGTTGTAGCGAGCGAAGTCCTGGAAGACGGTGCGGACGACGATGAACGCGACCATGCCGCTGAGGAAGAGCAGCACCAGCAGCGAGTTCAGAATGCTGAACCAGTGGATGCGACGCGTCTCTTCGATGAACTGGCTGTTGCTGTACCGGTCGAAGCGGTGCGACCACTCGGTGGTCGACGGCAGCCACTGCACCGAATAGCTGAAGATCACGTGCACTTCCTGCGTGTTAGACGAGTAACAAAAGAGCTGTACGCCGTGGGGACCGGGCTGCGCGCCCTTGCCCTGGATGCTCATCGACGGGATCTTTTCTTGCTGGCAGGCGGAGGGAACTTCGTTCAGCGAGGAGTAGCGAATGCTCCGCGGAGCGATCTCGAAGCCGACTATGCTGCTGAGCTCCGCGGATTCGTCGTTGTAGAAGATCTTGAAGTCAAGGTGGTTGTTGAGCGCGTAGCCCATCGAAGTGTTGTTCCCGTACTGAACGAGAATGCCTCCCACGGGATAGCCGTGCTCGTAGTACACGGAACCGTCGGTAGTGCGGATGTTCATGATACCGGGGAGGTTATCCACCAGGATCTCCGCCAGATACTCATTATCAATAAACTCGATGAATTTCTTGACCTGCTTCTCATCGTAGTCCATTTCGCCAATGGCCACACCTACCATTCATTTAAAATACATAACCGTCCACATGTAGAGTTTTCCTTAAAACGTACATCATACAAGGAATTCTCGATATGGTTCGCCATGATCAGCTCGCCCAGTGAAGATGCCTTGTGCATCGTTTCCTTTGGCTACCGAAATTACGAACAGAACAAACACGCCATACCTTGGGAAACGGCAAGTAGTAGTACTCGTACGGAATGTGGGTCTTCGAAGAAGAGAGTCCGTTGACCTTTAGGTTGATTAAATCACCAACCTTGAAAGAGTTCTTCTGGCTTGAAAAAAGACCAGCACTAGCGATCGAGCACAGAAACAACGCAACGAGAACTTTGAAGAGCATTGAATTCCTGTAAAATATGTGAAAATGCCAGCCAAACCGTTTGTTTCTGAAACGTGTGAAATTCTCTCCGTGATTTATCTTTCGGTCAGTCTATCGATCCCTAATCTTAGAAGGAGCTTTCCTTAGGTAATGCATAACCAATCTAGACTGAATCGAATCGTGAGCAGTAATAGATGTCTGCATCTCAAAAATAAAGGGAGTGTTTTAATGTGGGCGCTTTAGCAAAAAAAGTGTCATCTTCCAGTGAACTGGTTGAAGCTTGCGCTGATGTTCCCATACTCTTATTTAGCAATCCGCGGATCCATCACACTCGCTGTACAATCGATTCTTCTGGAACGTTCGAGGGCGTTCTAAACATACCCAATAATATCTTTTTAAAAAATAACGGGAACTATGTCCGATGATATAAGCGAAGAACAGTTACCAATGAGTAAGGAAGATTATGACAAGGCGATTGCGCAAATCGAAAAGGTGAACCAATCTGTCTCAAAGTATGAGTGGACGATGGAACGTCTCCAAGCAAAGAGAGAAAAGCTATTGATGCAGGCTGTCATTGCCTATTGGAAATCAATTGCTTTGAAAGACGATTTCTTATATTCTATCCGCCTTAACTACAGCACCTATGAGTATGACTGTGGTATGTTGAATGAAAATCTAACACGGGAATTACTGAACCTGGATGGTATTATGAGCAACGGAAATGATGACATCCGTGCACGCCGTAAAGATCAAGTCAAGAGAGTGCTTTTCCTGCAAGAGGCTGTCACTAAGCTTCATGAAAAGGCTGTCGCACTTTCTGTATTTTACCGTTCTTGTGTAGCACAGCCGCGCTACCAGGCTCTTCTTGCCCAGCCTTCACCTCAACCTGAAGTGGAGCTTCCCACTTCTCCCGTGCCTGCTTCCGATGTGGAACAGGAAGCCGATGAGCCGCGTCCGACCGTTCAGAAGCAGCCATCTCTTCAGCGCCAGAAGTCGGTCCATTTGATCCCGGTGATGTCTCCTGAAGAGTTCGACAAGCTGCAGAAACAGAACTCGATGGGGAGTCGAGGCGTTTCGAGCGAAGTATCGAACGCGAGCAGCTCCGCAGCGGCACGTCGAAAGCACAACCGCGAGAAAAAGCAGCGAAAACTGCAAAGACAACGAGAACGAAGACGAGAAGAGCAGGAGCAACAGGAGCAACAGGAGCGAGAAGAAGAGCAAAGAAGAAAAATGGAAGAGGAAGAAAGAGAGCAGCGAGAGAAAGAGGAGGAAGAGCGAAGAAGAAAAATGGAAGAGGAGGAAGAGGAGAAGAGAAAGCTGAAAGAACAACAAGAAAAAGAAGAAGAAGAGAGGAAGAAGAAGGAAATGGAAATGCAGCATCAACGCGAATTGGAAGAAGAAGAAGAAGAGAGAAAGAGACAACAAAAACTCGCGGAGGAAGAGAGAAAGAAGCGTGAATTGGAGGAAGAAGAGAGAAAGAAGCGTGAATTGGAGGAGGAAGAAGAGCGTAAAAAACGCGAGCAGAAGCGAATTGAAGCGCGACGCAGAGCCGAAGAGAAGCGAAAAGCGACCGAAGAGGCGCGTTTGCAAGCCGAAGAGGCGCGACACAAGGCCGAAGAAGCGGCGAAACGAGCCGAAGAAGCGGCGAAGCAGGCGGAAGAAGCGCGTCGGAAAGCGGAGGAAGCGGAAGCGATGGAAGTGGAATCGAGCGAAAGCGAATCTTCATCGATGGAAGAAGAAGAAGAAGCGACGCCGGAAGTGGACGAAGTGGACGAGATTCAAGGCGATTACATGCCGAAATATCAATGGCTTCGTCAGGGCAACAAGCTGAATTTGATCTTGGTAAACGTGGATTTCGACAAATCTTCGCTTCACTGCGTCACCAAACCCGCATCGCCGACGCCCAAACTCATCATTCAGGGCTATCGAATCGTGCAGGAGACGCGGCCGCAGGGCTATTACGGTGTGCTCTACGGCATGAGACCGTCGTTTAAATACGTGCCGTTCACGACGGTGATTCAATTGCCGGATATCAAAGTGGATTTGTCGCAGGCGCCGAAAGTGCTGTACTATGACGATGAAAGCGTGATGCAGGTGACGTATACCATCAAGCAGGAAGAGACGAAGCGAGCGCCGTCTCGACCGCAGAGACGATGGGATGCCGAGGATGACGGGTATGGAAGATATTACCCGCGATACTCTGGCTATTCGCGAAGTCCGTTCGATGCGTACGAAGATCCGTATCGAAGGTCGACCCCGATGTCGTTCTCTCCGTTCTTTGGAGGTAATTTCTGGTAAGACAGAAAGAAGAGTTGAGTTGTTGTTTTATGGAAGTGTTTGTGACAAACAGAAGAAGACTGATGATAGGGCGTGAGAGAAATAACATGGCTGCTTTTCTTTACAGCGTGTTTTATGAAGCGCTTTCCCTTGGGTTGCAGAATGGGAGACTCGGGACTTCCCTCCATGTCAAGCAATTTTATCGTGTTGGACGACCTTCCCGCCTCGCTGGACTGCGAGGATTCGCGAGGCGCGGAGGCGAAGGGACGCTGTTCTGTGGAGGAGGGCGAAGGCGAAGCGAATGTGGATTTCTTTTTCGTAAGTGTAATATTGTCGTTCATATTGTTATGAGTATTGGTATCGTTTTGGTTCACTGAAGTGCTTGCTGATGGGAAATCGGCAACTGGTTTCAGCGAAGGCTGCGAGAAGGGAGTGTGCGTTTCGACATGGGTTTGGCTCGAGAACTGGCTGGTTGAGTCTGTTTTGGATTGAGATACCTGGCTCTCGCGGAGTTTTTCCTCTTCGATTTCCATCTCCATTCGATCCACTTCGTCCATCAAATCCATTTCCTCCTTCGCATCCAACGCATCCAATTTGTGCAATTCGCTTTCTTCACGTCTCTCCATTGTCCGCTTCGATTGATGCACGTACTGCGATTCGACGGCCATTTGCGACCCCGAATCCAAAGCATTGAAGAAGTCCTCCACGTCCTCTTCGCTCTTTACTGGTCCTGGCCGTTTGACGGCGATCGAAATGGCTGGAGCAGAAGCCATCGATGCAGCACCCGAAACAAGGGAGGAATTCGTGGTTGATTTGGAGGATCGTTGAGAGGAATGAAAGAGAGATTCGTGCTGAATCGCTTCACGGTTCGAATGGTGAAATGATTCACGATGTGAATTATGAGATTGATTCATTGCTTCATAATTCATTTCGTGAGTCATTTCATGATTCAATTGTTGATTCAATTGTTGATTCATTCCATCATTCAATTGTTGATTCATTCCATCATTCAATTGTTGATTCATTCCATCATTCATTCCACTCTCCCCATTTTCATTCACTTGTTCCACTCCTTCCAAACTCCTCGTCGATTTCTCTGAATCCATTTCCATCGCTCCCTTCATTTCCTTCATCGCTTTTTCCCTTTCCTTCTCTCTCTTCTTTCGACTCATCTCCACAATCCGCTCAAACTCCATCGGATGCAGCACGCACTTCATCACTTCCTGCTCTTCCAGCGGCATCCACCCCTTCTGCACCCATTCCAGCACGTCTTCAGCCAGCGATCGGCTCATCATCACCGTCTGCGTGTCCGTCAAAACCGACTCCGACGAGTTCTCCACCTCCTTAAAAACCACGAAAAACGAATCGGAAGACGCCGGAAAACTCGCTTCTTCGAGATGAACGGCGCCTTGAGCGGACCGAACGATTTCGATGTAGGGACTGGACGTGGAAAGGAAATGAAAAGTGAAAGAATGGAAGAGAGACGCGCGTTTGGGAAGGGGCGATGTGTCGATAGGGAAGGTGGATTGTTTGGGAGCGAAATGAAGAGGATTTGGAAGAAGAAGAAGCAGACAAGTAGAAGAAGATGAGTTCGAGATAGGAAGGAGCGCATCGATGAAGGTCGGAGTGACGATAAACGCGCAGTCGATGAGGGCTTGGAGTAGTTTGCCAGTGACTAGTGTAAATGTCGAAACGTTTGTGTACTTTCGAAAGCGTCCTCGACGATCAAGTACTGAACTTCCTTTGGTTGATAGGATTTGAGATAATGGGCTCCTAAAAAAATAAGGAACAAACAAAATGAGGAAATACCGAGCTGCTTGCACTTCGCTTGGAGTGTCTTACGTTGCGGCGCAGGAACACGTGAAAAGCAGATTACAAACGGCTCCCATGATATTCTGCTCGTTACAACACACAATGAACAAGAAACGTACTGAAAACTATACGAACTCGTAAGAGAGAGAACCCCGCACTCGTCCGCTTTCGTAAGAGTGATTGATTTAAATGCTACAATCAATGAAATTCAAAAAGCACTAACGGATTTGATTCCATTTCGACCCATGCTTTGTATTCATGTCTTGAATGCTTAACTTCATTACTGAGGACGGCTCGGATGCGTCATAATGATTGTCGACTTCCAGACAGATATGCTGGCGGGAAATCGCGCTTTGGGAGATACGGATTGTCGACGCTATTTGATAACCCAAAACAAACATTTCAAACAGGAACCACGCCCAATCGTCCATTTCCCGCAAAAGAGCATATACTTCTTTTCTACCCGCTAGAACCCATTCTCCATTACTACGAGAGCTCAAATCCTCCAAAATCCACATCCCCAAAAAAGTCTGTGAACAAACACTCCACACATCACGGTTACAGGTCATCTACCGTCCAGGTCGACAGCGGCACCACCTCCTTCTGCGCCCGGGTCATCTTCGCCCACTTCTGATAATCCCCCAAATCCACGGTCACGAACGGGACGTTGGTGCGATGTCTTGCGAGATAGCCATAAGTAGACCGCGTCGTCAACACCATCGTGTCCGCCAGACTCAGCAGATAATTCTCCAAGAGCGCACACGTGAACCCCGGATCAGCCTTCTTCTGCCTTCCTTTATTCGTATGCTTCATTTCACACTGCGTAAACGCCACCATCTCCCCGAACTCCTCCTTCCACGCGTCCTTCTGCGCGTCCTGATCCGACACCACATACCACAGCACCGGTAGCTTCGCCTTCATTTTCACCTCAATGCGATCGCGTTCGTTCGGATCCGCGCGTCGCAGATTCATTCCCTGCGCCGCTCCGTTCTGGAACGAGTTCGTGAGCGACGACGCGTACGCCTTGAACACAGCCACGTCTTTTTCGTTCAAAAAGCGGCCCCAGCGCGTGCCTTCATGGCCCATTCCGCCGGTTCGGACGTGGATCCCGATCACATAATGGCTCTCCCACTGCACGCGCGCTTGGAACGAAGCGATCTGCGCCTGCACCCAGGGCCGAGGCGTCATGGCCTCGCGGTAGAGGAAGCGGAGCACGTGATGGACCATTTCCTGCGGGGCTACGAGCGTTTTGGCCATGATTCCGCGATCGGTGATCCAGGATTTATCGCTGCGCTCTTTGATGAGCTGCTGCACGGTGAGGCAGGTCGACCGCATGACGATGAACTTCGCATCGACCTTGCCGTGACACGCGTCGACCGGGCTAAACGGACATTGGTTGGTCTTTTCGACGATTAACGTGTCGGGGTCGCGCTCCCAGACTACAGAAAAGAAGGGCGGTGCGCGTACCTTTCTCGGTGATCACCTCGAATTGGAACGGCAGGTAGAAGTAGCTACGCAGCGTGTCCCAGTCGTACACTAAAAACTTGCGGTTGGAGCGCATCGCGATCAGCATTACTTCCGCGAAGACCGCGAGATTGTTCCCGATCCCCGCGAATATCGGCCAGAAGACGATGTATTTGCTGTTGGGGTCGCTGAGATCGAAGTTGTTCTGGTGGTCTGCGAATTCTAAGAGAAGGTTGCGACGCTTCAGCCAGAGTCGCTTGGCTCGCGTTGAGTTTGTGGCGGGCGGAGGGATCGCTTGCTCCCAGCCCTCGTTGGATTCGCTGCAGTCGAAATCGGTTAAGCGAAAAAGACTCGATTTCGAAACGCTTTCGGCGAGAGGCGTGTTCTGGCAGTTGGAAGATTCGGTTTCGGGGAGGGATTGATCGGAGGAGGAGGAGGAGGACTGCATTTGCTGGCTCATGGAGTCGAGAACCGCGTCGAACTCGTCGTGGCCTGATGCAGAGGAAGAAATGGAACGATCAGGCTGCGAGTTGGATGCGTTGGATCCAGAAAAGTCCGAGTTCGAATCCGAGTCTGAGTCCGAGGCGGAATCGATATCGTTCAGACTGTTCATTGCGTTCTCGTTGACATCGTTGAGATCGTTGTCTCCGAGATCTGGATTGCTCATACTTGGCTCGTTTGCACCGCATACATTATTTATACAGTTGACACTTTCTGCACCGCCTGCACTGCCTGCACCGCCTGCACTATTTACACCGCTTACACCAGTCACGGAATATACACCACGAACAGAATCCATAGAACCAGCCAACCCTACGGAGTGTTGGCTATTGAGTACACTCATAGATTCTGGCAGTTTTCCAAGTTCCACAGAGTTTTTCACATTTACAGGAGACTGGACTGCTGTGAGCACCGAATTATCTTTCCCATCCTTACGAAGAAAAAATGACGGGGATGATGTAGGAATTGACTGAAGAGATGACATTACAGAAGAAAGAATCGGTTTTATCCTGTCATCTCGATAGAACGAATTCCCATTGGTTCCAGAAATCATGTCCGAAGACAAATACTTCCAATTCAAACTGATTACAACTACAAGCATTACCAACATACAAAACAACGGTAATGCTAAGATCTTGACAAGTCCTCTTCCTGGACGCACTTTCCCACCTGACATCGTTGTGAAAAAACAATATTATGTATATGGCCGACTTCATTCCTCAAACAAACTACCAACAACCTCTTTTCAACAAACAAATACACAATCATACAAGTCTCTCTACCTGTGATTACTGATTCTTGCAATCACTCTTGCATCTAGCACAGCTGGCACAGTTAATAATAATTACAAAGATCGTAACAATGAGAATAACGATCGTGGCAGCCAAGCAGTACTTTTCGAGCTGCTCGAAGATGAACTCTCTGCAATCTGGACCCTTAGGATCAGCTGTGCAAGTTTCTCCAGTCTCTTCAAGACCCGTGTATCCGCAGCACTTCAGAGCATTCTGCATATTCTTCCAACTCTCCGCGTTGGCCTCATTAGTAACATAGCTCATTGTGAAATTGTCAACCTTGTCGATAATGGAGGAGTTTCCGCTCTCCTTCAGCTTCATGCCGACAGTGACCACAATAATGGCAACCGTAGCAACCACACAGATAATGCTCAGGATAGTAATCAGAATACTGTACAAATAAAGAAGGCAGCCTCCATACGAAGCGCAAATTCCAATAATACCGAACACCACCAACAATCCTCCAATCAGGTAACCAACTCCCATTAAAACACTCAGACTGCTGAGCACTGGGGGGATATTATCAACCTTGTTGAGATATACGGTAAAACCAAGAACGACAAGTCCCAAAACGATCAGGACACCGTTCATAAAGTTCATGCATGCTTTTCCTTCAGCTTTATCTTTGGACATTCTTTATATAACTATAATTTAAAAAAATTATATATGTTTTGAGTCGTAAATCCGTTTCACGGCGGAATATGAGTAGTATTGAAATCCCCTAAATAAATATTCGGCTGGCACAGTCGAGTATTGTTATGAAGTAATTCGAAGTATACGTTTCATCTACTCTTGTTGCACTTCGTTTTGAGATTTAGGCAATTATGACACCGCAACGAAGAGATCTGAAACATGTTTTTGAAAGACTTTGTTGTCATCTTCGTGTTTGCTCAAAGCATCGATACCAGTAGCATAACGCTATAGAAGGACGTATGAAGCATATAAAGCTAGTATACTTTATTTCACCAAGCTCATTCTTTTTTATGATTCATATCCGATCGCTGGTCCAACAGCACGTTGATACTGCCACAGACATCTATAATACGAAATACAGCGAAAGTCGATGGAAACACGGTTAAGACACATTGACCTCGATTACTTACAGATATTCTAGATTTTGATGAAAACTGCGGAGTCGAGATAGAATTGCCAGATTGTAACGATATGTCTTGCGTTTTTTTAAAAGTGACTCCCCAAGAGGGGTATTATTCAAATCAGGAGTAAGGCAATTGTTATTAAAGTCTATATGTGAAGGTTTACTTTCGAACTTTCTCGAAGTGATTACTATCCATATACACCTCCAAAATGCCGTTTAGTGACAGAAGTGAGCTCTAGTTTATTCGAGTGAGTGTTGACAGATATTCCATCCTAACATTGACCAGGAGGGTCACGTATGTTTGAATATTCTGCGTGAAGACTGGTCTCCAGCCATCGATTTTACACAGATCGCATGTTCTCTTCAATACCTACTCCAACAACCCAATGTGGAAGACCCGCTGAATGAGGGTATGTATATTTGATGAAGACCGCCTCTATTTGTAGAAGCTGCTCTCGCTTTTAAGAGTGATCCGGAGAAATACCAAATGGTCGTTTTTCGTTTTTGTTATCAAACATCCGATTCATATTATTAATAATAGTAATGAAAGCGAGACATTCTCACAGCGGTACAACACGAAAGGGAGAGAAAAAGAATTGCCATTAGCAAAGAAACAACCTCCCAGATGATTAGAGAGATTTGCTTATCGGCAGGAATAACAACTGTACAATCAGGTTCCTGGCAGGTCGGATTCAGTTGCATGGTACCGTTCCATCCACAGCACCCTATTACCTCTTGGATGTCGTCCCAGTGAGGTTGCACAAACGTTGAGTTAATCATTCTACCAAACTTATCGATAATATAATTCGTATTTAAGAGAGAGTTGAAATTCTAGTCATAAGGCAGCAGCAAAACAAATACGATGAGTAATACAATACAAAGAAAAATGAAGCCAATGCAACAGATTACGCACAACACGAAATAAAAGTAGACCCAGCATCCCTTGCAAAGAGCTCCAAAGCCAAGAATGGCCATGATCGAAAGAAACAGAGCGAACAAAAAACTAACGATATAAACAAATCGCAACTCAGGGAGGCTCTGCTTCTGTAGGGCAATTAACACAAATGTAATGATGACCAAGGAAAGTACAAGAAGTATAATATTCGTTGTCATAAGGCAGCAGTGACCTTTCTTCTTGTCATGAGAGGTTCCCATACTCAAAGACGATAACTACAAAAAAAACATGCTAAAATAACACACAGTGTTTAACAAACAATTCAAATATATACTCTCTGAAAATAGGGTTGAGTTAGCGTAGGACGGCAACTCTTGGGAGTTGGAGACACTCTTTCACACACTCTTTGCTCCTCCAGCAAATCAGCAACCATGAGGAGTGGAACGTGATCCGATGGACAGGAATCGTTAGGGAGGGCCTTCACGCCTCTCATTTGCTGGTTCTTAGGCAAGTCGAGCACACTCCGCAGTTCTACATGTGCAGGGTCATAGAAAATATAGTCGATGCAGCCGATGAATTTATAAGTGTAGTTCGTGAACAACGGCTCATCATGACAGTAATAGTCATCGTATGCGCTTCGTAGCTGAATGTACGGGTTTCTACCCTTAACAAGCACAAAAAAACACACAGGAATCGGAAATAATTGTACACCTTGGAATGCGGTTTCGAATTGGAGTCCATCGTCACAAAGAGCGGCAAATCCCCGTATTTCTCGCGCACAGCCCGAATCGCACTCATCAGCATCATCGCCTGGAAGAGCTTCACCTGGGGCAGCTGGGGGTCCCAATGAATGTGCGACGTGGCGACGATCAATCGCTTTCCCGCTACAACTCAGCGCGAATCGCAGCGCAAACTCTCGCGATGGCGGAAAATCCCGATCAGCGCCGATTTGTTCTGGCACAAATAGTTCGTTTTCTCTTCGAACTTGCGTGGCGACGGGATTTCGACGTCCTGGACGATCTGCGCGCGCTGCTTCAGCGCTTCGTCGGGTTCGAAGACGTCGTTGAATTGATCGCTCAGCTTCCCGATCAGGTCTTTCGCCAGTTTGTCGTTTTCTTTCATCAGTTCGTTGTACGACACCTCGAAGCTGCGCTCGCACGTGTAGGCGTCGCTGTAAATGATGCAGAGCCCGTCTCTCCGAGGCGCGCGGCGTCCGTAGAGGAATTTGTAGCCGCAGAGAGTGAGCTTCGCTCGCCAGAACTGCGAGAACTTGTCGACTTCTTGGAGACAGGCGAAGTGGGGATGCATTTTCACGAGCCTGGTGAGGGTTAAAGCGTGGCGATGCTTGTCGCGCGAGAAGGGAGAGGCTCCCTCTTCGGCGGCATTGCGTAGTGCGAAGCAAATTGCGAGAATGTTCCAGTCGACAATGGAGAATTGCAGAGTATTGAGAGAGTAAATGATCGCTGGTTCGAGTTCGTCTAGATTGGTGGTCAGCTCTAAAATGCGATTTCGATTTTCGAGGAAGGTTGATTTGGGGGCTAATACATAAAGACACGTTGTGCTGTATTGGAAAGAACGTTTCTGCGCGTGAGAACGAAATGCGAACAATACGGCGAATGTGGAGAACGCGTTGATCACAGCGGATTGCTGTGCTTTCGGGCAGCTGAGGTAAACCCAGCAGTCTCGCTCGCTTAACTCGGCGGTAAAGGCAAGGAATTTCTGAAAAGTGGGCTCAATCACGTCGAGATTGGGCACGTAGTTGGAGAAAGAGGGAATGAGGATCGTGGCCGTCAATCGCGGAGCTTGACGGAACATGGAAATGAAAGGTTCGAAAAAGTCCTATGGAATGAATCGAAAGAAAGAAGCGTGGATTACCGATTCAATGGATGGAGAAGTTGGGCAAATGAACAAATAGGATCCTTGCATGATGGAGAAGCGCTTTCGGAGCTGCGAATAAAAAGCAGGCTCTTGAATCACGCGCCATCGACTCTGATCCACCGAATGAACAAACACATTTAACAAATAAGGATTGGTCAATGACTTATTCACGATCAAAGCATCGCTGTCTACGATCGGTTTGTTTTCATCGCTCGCGAGAAACTCTGGATCGAGATCCCACGCCTCCAGATCCGCTTTCGTTACAAGGACAATCACATTTCCTTTTCCCATCTTCTTCAGGTTGTTCTTCTTATTCTTGTAGCTCTTCTTTTTATCATCCAAAAGATACTTCATGCAGTCATTTTCCAAAAAGACGGAATGCCTGGTTGTGAAAATGATTCGATTCCCATTTAAAACAGAGAAGGGGTGCTACAAAACAATAACAACAAAGGAAACAAAGGGGTACAGTGTATTCCAAAATTGCTGGGAACGAACTTCTTTGCAGGACCCGACAGTAACTCTGAAATACCCGTTGGAATAATCGACAACAGTGGTCAAAGGAACTTTGTTGTTGCGTAAAGTTGTAGACTTCTCGAGAGAGACAAACGGTATTGAAACAAATCTCTGACAGATCTGCTTTCACTTTGTTTTTGCAGTGGTCTATAGCATCTGGAAGACCAATCAGAGAATAGTAATTTTGGTTGCGAATAAGAGCAGCAGGAGGTGCACAACTAGGAAAACAGTGCAGTTCCTAGAACCTAAGCAACATGCAAACAAAAAGCAAACATCCTCCGACAACAAATCCAGATACTGTCTTCCTAAATCAGCCAAAGGATAGTTAGTCTGAAGAAGCTTGTTTAGTATATCCAAAACACTGTTCAAAGCGCCGGATAAACCATCTATATACGTAATATACTCCATATGGAGTTTCCATTTCTCTCCGTCTTGATACACAGAAACTCCAGGGAAATCGCTCTTAAACGCATTGACGTACAGATACTGCCTGTAGGTAATCTCTGGATCCTCTGTACTCTCCACAATTTTCAACTCTTTCTTTAAGCGGTTTTCCAAATCAATCTCGCTGGGGAGAAGATGATAATTCTCCATCTTCAAACGACCGCCCGTCAAAGATACAAAGATAAAGGTAATGTGCCAAAGCTCCTCCAAAACTTGATTCCAACGAACAAACAAATGAACAAACAACACACTAAACGTACGCTTAGTCCTCAACACGCACTCCCACCAGTTTCTGGTACAGACCCATGAATCGCAATTCCTTTCGCCACTTGAACTTCTTCACCAGCTCCGGATCTCCCAGCTCGGTAATCTGGTGATGCCACACGGGGAACGCCAGCGGCTCCAGCAGCCAATACACAATGGGCATCATGTATCTCCACGGACTATCCATAAACACGCCATATCGCTTCTACCTGTACCAAGCAGGCTTGTGGTACTCAATGAAGATGGCCTTTCCGCCCACGGGCACGGACATCATGATTCGATTGATCACCTTGTACTTCGTGTCATCAGGGACTTCGTGCAGCAGAAGGAACGACAGTCTACGCGTTAGATCGTGAGTGTGGATGTCTGTACGCAGCGTCGTAGGCTTTGTCTTCCTCGGGATGGTGCGTGGCGGCATCTTCCAAGATGCAACCTCCGTTGCAAGGATACTGCGACATTTTGCGGTTGCACGACGCCACCTGGATCGGCATGATATCGCAGCAGTTGTAGGTACCCGTGGGACCGAGTTTCTTCGACACCGTGGCAACGAGCTTGCCGTAGGTGCTACCGCATTGCAAAAGCTTCTGGCCGGGCTTCAGCTCCTCGCAAACCATGTTGGCCAGAGGTTGGAAGTAACCAAACAGAATGGCTTGGACGACCAACTGGCGGTCCAGCATCTTCACGTTCTTGGGCTTCACATAGCACCAAGTATAGATCTTCTCCATGTAATCGGGGACACGGTAATCCTCGGGCACAGGACGCTGCTCCTTGGTGTACACCACGGGCGCAATCTGCTGCATCGCTAGACATCAAAATGCGCAAACTGTAGCAAACCGGGAGTAGTTCTTCTCAACATCGTTTTCAGCCCATTGACTGCCAGCGGGGCTGTCTTCTGTGAAAGGGAGCGGAGCACAAACATTGAATCTAGCCAAATAGAAAGTCCTGATGAATGTCGCTATTCCCGCGGGTGGAAATTGCCACCCAAAAATGTCTGATCGTACGACTCAAGAAACGGAGGACGGAGAGGGAAGAGAACCCCTGTATGATCCAGATTATGACTACTATTCGATTGACAACATTCTCGAGGAAGATGTACTTTTGAAGGTGAAGACAGTGGTGCCTATTCCCCATGCAAAGCAATTCCGTGAATGCAAGGAGGATGGAGTTATTCCCGCCAACACCGAGTTGGAGCTTCCGGGTTGGTTGGTCCTTCCATTGATTCGCGACGGGACACTGGAGCTCGTGGAGCCCAAGGAGTTTTCATCCAAGTTTTTGTAGATCGAGTGCTTCGTGGTTAATAATAGATCTCAAGTTTGGGCTGAGCCGACTGCCGTGAATATTCGTAGCAAGTGTCCAGTGTTTTATTCTCTGGGAATGAAAGTGGCTCAGCTTACGCATAATCCATCGTTGTTACTGCTATTATTGCGATCGTTTCTCGATCGATCTCAACTTATTTCAAAGACAGCGCAAAGCCGATATGACCAGGATAATTCGTCGTTTCTTCTTCAATTAACAAAGTAATTTTGTAATGTGATGCCATGTAAAAGCTAGTTCTGAGCAGATATTCTATCGTTCTGTAGTGAAGGATGTAATGGATGAGAATGAGTGGCGAATGAAGAGTTGTCAAGAGAACAGCTACGTGTCTCTTGACTTTGTGTCAAAGCGACCACATGTAACATAGCAAAGTCAGTTTTGGCTCTAAACCAAGTTGATGTTTGTTGAACACGCATGGTTTTGAATGGAGTAATGAGTGGATTTTGATTTGTAGTGGTGTCAGAGTGAGAGAGAGAGGAAGATAGAAATAGGAGGTGAATCAAGGGAAACAGAATGTTGCTATTTGGACAGCTAACGAGCAGATGAATCGAAAAAAAATAGGAAATAAGCTGAAATGGAGAATGGAAAGACCTATCCATGAAGGTGTAGCATGTAAAGTCGAGAACCAGCCATGTTTCGCTTCCCTATTGACTCATCATTCATTTGTCTATCACACCAAACCAATCCGCAAATCCTTCTCTTGTTCACACATGCATCAATTTCCAACAAACACCTCTTCTTATCATTGTAATTTCATTTCAACTCCATTCAACTTCCTTCTTCCTCCCCCTCCATTAATGCATATGGTGGATTGCCTTCTTCAGCTTGTGGATCGATCTTCCCGGATTGAGATTCTTGGGGCAAGCATGCGTGCAGTTCATAATCGCATGGCATCGATACAGCTTGTACGTATCGTCCAGACTCTTCAGTCTCTCCTCCGTCATCTCATCACGCGAATCGGCGATCCATCGGTACGCTTGCTGCAGAATCGACGGGCCCAGATACTTATCGCCGTGCCACCAGTACGACGGGCACGACGTCGAGCAGCAGGCGCAGAGAATGCACTCGTACAGACCGTCCAGAAGCAGACGATCCTCGTGCGACTGCAGGTTCTCCACCTTGTAGTCCGTGCTCACAGCCGACTTCTTCTGCAGCCACGGCTTGATCGAAGCGTACTGCTCGTAGAAGTTCGTCATATCTGAGCGTTAGGAGGGAGAGGGAGGGCGTACCGGGGATGAGATCCTTGATGACGAACATGTGGGGGAGAGGACGCACCGTCATGGTGTCGGAACCGGGAGTGATCTTGGTAAGGCAGGCAAGACCATTCTCACCGTTGATGTTCATGGCACACGAACCGCAAATACCCTCACGGCACGATCTTCTAAAAGAAAAGGTAGGGTCAATCTGGTTCTTGATCTGGAAAAGGGCATCCAGCACCATGGTACCACAACTACAATAAAAGAGCGTCCCAATCCATACTCACTCACATCAACAGCATATCTCTCCATATGAGGCTTTCGGTCCTTGTTCGGAGTGTAACGGAAAACATCAAACAGCTTATAGGATGGCTACAAAAATAACCAAAATATAGAACCCCATACATGGTGCTGCTGCGCGTTAATCTTCATATCAGTAGAAAAGCAAGATGCCTGAAAAGGAGAAAGGCAAGCACCAGCACGAATGAGTCCATTCGAAAAGAGGCGAGTAGTTCTGGCAAGCATAATCAAACACTGGATACCTCAGAAGAGTAGTACTATAAGCTCCAAGCCTAGATAATAACCATTTGTTTTTTGCAATTCCAAAATTATGGTAGTATCGTATCGATTTGCTTTTCACAGTATTTCGTACACATTATTATTAAATTACTCTTTTGAAAGCAGCGATTCTAGATGCTTGATAAGGACCAAATCGGAATTAGCGGTGTCCTAAGTAAAAGTGACAATAGTTAATTTTCTAAGAGAAATTCGTAGCGAAATCGGGTGCAAGAAAGAGCATTTCCAAAAAAACAATTGAGAGATATGGAAATCATAAACCTTCAGAAGAGACAGGAAACCAAAGAAACTACTAGGAAAGGAACGAAAAACATATTTAGCAAATAAACAATTGTTTGTAAAGGCCATCGAACAAAAAGCAAAAAGGGAAACAGAGTTGGCATATTTCTTAAAATAATAGAATGGTACAGAAGTCCAAAAGTATGCTACTACCATGAAAGTAATGAGCTAGATTTGATCGATAGTATACCAGATTCAGGGTACCTTCTCTCTGACTACATAAGTGGCGAAAAACGGACAATAAATGTAGAAAATCGCACTTACGAAATACAACTATTTCAGGGAGATCATTCCAATGAATATTTGTTAAGCGAAATGAAAGATGGGAAGATTGAGGGTCGTTGCCAATTGTTCAATCGCGGAATCTTGAGTCTTGCATGGACGGTGAAGAATGGCACGCGAATCGGCGACGTTACGAACTATGAGAATGGAAAAGCATTGCGAAAAGAAAGCTGGAACTCTGTCTTCGGGAGTGTAGAGAGAAAAGTAATCGAAAACACCCAAACAGGACTGGTAATGTCAATCCGATGTAGTAGAGGTGACAGTGAAGATGAATCTGAAGAAAATAGGGAGGTTGTTATTTATCGGGGTGGATTTGACGAAGAAATGAATCGCAACGGATATGGAATTGAATATGACAAGGAAACGGGAGAAAAGAATTATCAAGGATACTGGGAAAAGGATAAATTGATACGAATAATACGTGAGTTTGATACCAAGAAGAATTGTATGATCGAATATGTTAATAACATGAATTCGGATATTTGGAACCGAGTGCCTATCTATATTGGAGAGTACTACTGTGAAAACGATACCTTTTTGAGACATGGGACTGGTTATTTGATTGATGAGCTGAGCGGAGCAGCTGTGAGAGAAAGCCAATGGGACCACGGTACGGAAATTAGTGGCGTCGACTTGTTTGACGGATGGTATATACAAGGAATGAAAGAGAGCATTCGAAGCATATTAAGCAATGAGGAACCAGCCGAAGTGGAAAACGAGCCTTTTTTTCCTGAAGTGTGCGTGGAAGTTCACGATAACGAAATATTGAACTTGACGAATCTGGAAGTGTCAGACTTAGTCATTGCTTCCAAAAGTGGTGCCAACATTCAGACTCTTGATTTGAACAAATTCAAGTGGCTACAGTCACTTCGAATCGGGAATGACTGCTTTTCTCAGGTGAAGGTGTTTAACCTCAACGGATTAAGAAGACTACACAGCATCAAGATCGGAAGCAATTCATTTACTTCGCAGAAAGATAGTTATGGAACGGAGCTGGAGAAATCGTTCCATATTTTCAACTGTGAAGAACTGAAATCGGTCAGCATTGGTCGATATAGTTTTTCTGATTTCGCTGGCGAATTTGAGATGAAAGATTTGCCTTGCCTTAGTTCTCTAAAAATAGGATCTGTAGGAAAGGAGTCGTACAACTTTTATTCGGCTTCCTTTGTACTTCTAAGTAGATTTAACTTCGAAAATTGATGTGCTAGACCACTTACATCTTTCATCCATCACTTTAGGCAAGCAATCCTTTTTGAATTCTTCGATAACTCGAATCGAAAGTACAACTCACATATTGGTCGTGTGTAATCCGTTAGATCTTCCAGCATTATTGTCGATAGAACTAGGATGGGAAGCTCTGTGTGGAAACAAAGAGGACCGTAACTGTTCTCTCATAATGCGAAGTACGAATTAACGAAACGTAGTAATTCTCTGTCAGATCTTCCACTCTTTTCTACTCTCACATCTAAGGGAGGCAGTTTCAAATTTACGCGAAGGATCAAATTCGATAGTATTTTCCATCTCTGATTAGTACCTTGTGCAGATATTCCCAATCTTTCTTTTGTTGACCTGCCTCATGGAGCCTTCGAAACAGTAGAGTTAACAACGATTCACAGTACAAACGTGAACTATTTATCATTGCAGACATTAACGACCTGCTGTTCCCCAAGGTATACGGTTACTCGTATATCCAGTCGCTGGAATCAACGATTTGTAATCTCATTTTGCCCGACTGGTTGTGCAATGACATGAAATATGTGAAGTTTGATTTCTCTCGATTTTCTCTTTTGAAATCGTTAGAAATTGGAAACGACAGCTTTCGATTCGTGAAGACATTCACACTCGACGGTTTGCATCAACTGAAAAGTCTAAAGATCGGAAAGAATTCATTCACCCAAGTGAAGCTCGCGCACTGGGAAAATGATTCCAGCGCGATGGCGAAGGCCATCAAATCATCCTCCAAATCATTCCACCTGCTAAATTGCGAACAATTGGAAACTGTAGAGATTGGCGAATGCAGTTTTTCGGATTATACGGGAGGTTTTGAGTTGAGGAATCTTCCAGAATTGCTGTCGATCACGATTGGAAAGGTCAATAGCGTATCAAGGAATTTCTATGCGAGCTCTTTTGTGATTCAAGGTGAAACACTGTTTCCACAAGTGTTATGGTTAGATCTTCCAAAACTCATTTCTATTCGATTGGGCAATTTGTCCTTCCGTGATGCTTTAGAAATTAGCATTGAGGGTATTGGCTTGGAGGCAGGCTGCTGATCTGCGTAGATCTTTATTCTCTGCAATACATCGAAATGGGCTTTTGCGCACTTGGCGCTCGGGATAAAGAGGCGAGTTCGTTAACGATGCGAAGTAAAAATATATAGAAAGCATGCGTGATTTTGAATAGATCTTTTTTCTCTAACGACCATAATCAGTCATAAGGGAAGCAGTTTTGAAAATGTGTCCAAGGTTGTGCTGGAAAGTTGTTGATAAAGAGGAATTTGGATTGTAGATATTCCGAATATTGTATTAGCCGAGTTGAAAGATTCCTTCAAGATGGTTCATTCAAAAACCATCACAAGTAGGTCGAGTTTGAAAGATGAAATTCTAGATGTGTCCATTATTCTTTCTTCCCTCGTTTCGATCCATCACTAAAGTGTAAAAGTTTGATACGAGACATTTTTGGGAATTGAGCTTTACTTTAGATCATTATTATTTGTTTGTTTATATGAACTATTCTGTTGAAGAAAATACCATAACCAGTACTCGGCAGTGAACAGGTATCATTTCCACGATATTCACCTCATGACTGCTACGAATAGGGTGAAATCTCCAGGCATCATTATTTGAGAATAGCCATTAGAGACACAGATAATAGCAAAAGCTATATAATAACAAATCAGTTGCACAACAAATGAATCATAAAAGTAACCCCTATTTTTGGAATTGCAGTAAAGAGGTATTCTTGTGCACCACATCAAATGACATGCAATTGGATTCTCAATAGTATTTATTCAGATTAATAGTAGTTACAATATTTCAAATATACACACGCAATAATGCAATATGCAGTAGTATTACCATTTTGACAAATGCATTTGCCTTCTAGACCTAGTAATTACTTAATATAAATATGCACACTATACAAACCTTTTTATACTATTTGCTCTGTTAAAAATAACACAGAATGAAACTGCTTTTCCCTTTTTTTATGATTTCTCATATTATCATTATTCAATTCCTACAGAATGAAAGAGGAATGTATGGTCTATCTTTTGTGATCATGAATAGCTAATTTGAAAAAGATTTATGGAGCGGAGTATTTGCTAGACGGATACATTACGTACGGCCACCCTGAACCTTTGAGCAAGAATGGAATACGATATACAGTCCAACGATATCAAGGAAAGCACAAGAACGAATTTACTTTACGAACTGAAGCTGGAGACATATTTCTGTTTGAAAATAATGTACTGAAACAAAAATGGCGAGAAGACAAGAATGGGAAGAAATTGGATGAGTTCATCGCCTTCAAGAATGGTCGAGTTGACTTTCACCAGCGATTCCATGATATTCAAAAGAATATAAATAGTAACCGCATTGTGTACCACAAGAAGGGACTTCGAATGGAAATATGGTCAGCCCAAACAGGCCATTTGCTGTATCACGGAGAATGTAACGGTGAACGTCTGAAAGAAGGCTGGGGTATCGAATACGATGAAGAAAGCGGAAATGTGGCTGTGGAAGGGATGTGGAGTAATGGAATATTGAAAGAAGTGATTCGATGTTTCAATGGAGATACGATGACAGAATTGAAGCGAAACGGAGCAGATAGTTTGGATCCAACGAAACGAATTCCGATCTATGTGGGTGGATTTCGCTATGATGAAGACAATGAACGATTTATTCGTGAAGGGAAAGGATGTCTGATTGATGAAAAGACTGGAATGGCAACTCGAGAATGTGAATGGAAAGATGGAAAGGAAGTGAGTGGAATGAATCTATACTGTGGATGGTATAACTATCCTCCGAAACAGATAATGATACGATATTCTCAAGAAATTACAAATATGAGTTTGCAAGTGACCGATTTGATAGTTTCATCGAATTGCTGTAACGATTTGAATGAGTTGAATCTAAACAGTTATGAATTATTACAGTCCATCGAAATCGGTGATGAATGTTTTGGCTCAGTGCAAACATTCCAAATCGATGGATTGAATCAATTGAAAACTATCAAAATCGGCAAGAATTCATTTACTCAGAAAAAGAAAAGCAGAGGAAATAACAAATCGAACTCATTCCACATATTGAATTGTGGATCATTACAATCCATTCAAATTGGTGAATATAGTTTCAGTGATTTTGCTGGAGACTTTGAATTGAAGAATCTACCACAATTACAATCCATACGAATTGGTACAATTGGTAAATGGTCATCCAATTTCTATTATAATTCATTTGTGATTCGAGGTATTGATATGATATTGAATATTTGAATGATGCCTAGATCTTTTAAATCTCAAATTTATTACATTAGGTGATGGTGTATTTCGGCAAGCTTCATCAATACTATTTGAAAGTATTGAATGAATTCGAATGAAATGATTGATGTAGATCTTCCATCATTACAATCCATTCAACTTGGAGCAGAAGCTATTGATGGAAATGATGGGGACATATCATGTTCCTTGGTAATGCAAAGTATAAATGGAATGAATAGAAACGATTGAATGTAGATCTTCCACAACTAGCATCAATTACTAATACTAAAGGATGCAGTTTTAATGAAGCTCGTCTAATAACACTGGAAAGTGAGTATATTTCTTTAACATGATTTCTATAGATATTCCCAACCTTAGAAATGTTGACTTACCAAATTCGTTCCACAGCGTGATGAAATCCACATTTAATAGTATAAAATGTACTCTTATTCATATTAGACGTTTCTTCTTTGTTAACTCGGTTATTCCCAACAAAAATGTATCATTTCGATTACATTCAATCAATTGTATCATCAGTTTCTCAAATAAGACTTCCTAACTGGATTTGTAATGATTCTGATTTTAAGGATTTCGATTTTTCTCGATTTGTTGCTCTAGAATCTCTCAACACTGGAGATGATAGTTTTAGTTATGTACAAACATTCAAAATCGATGGATTGAATCGATTGAAAACTATCAAAATCGGCAAGAATTCATTTACTCAGGTTAAAGGCGGTCCTTCGTCTCTTAGTTATTACAAATCGAAATCTTTTCACATATTGAATTGTGGATCATTACAATCCATTCAAATTGGTCGATTCAGTTTCAGTGATTTTGCTGGAGACTTTGAATTGAAGAATCTACCACAATTACAATCCATTCAAATTGGTACAATTGGAAGTGAATCATCCAATTTCTATAATTGTTCATTTGTGATTCGAGGTATTGATATGATAATGAATATTTGAATGATGCATAGATCTTCCAAATCTCAAATTTATTACATTAGGTGATGATACATTCCAATTATCCCTATCAACAATAATTGAAAGTATTGAATGAATTCGAATGAAATGATTGATGTAGATCTTCCATCATTACAATCCATTCAACTTGGTGATAGTGCACTTTGGGGAAAGGGAAAGGATTCATGTTCATTGACAATGCGAAGTATGAATGAATTGATTGGTTATGATTTGTTTTGTAGATCTTCCGAATCTAATATCCATAATAAATTCTAATGGAGATAGTTTTACTAATCCTCGTGCAGTAACATTGGAGAGTAATCATTAATTGAGAAAATCGATAGTATTTAGATGTACCAATTTTACAAAAGATCAATCTACCTGATTCGTTCCAGAATGTTAAGTCAATATCAATGTCGAGTATAGTTTGATCGATTTGATTTCATTCATAGATGTTTCTCATGATCTTTATAAACAAGTTGAAATCAAATATTAATACTCCAGGATCAGCAGGATGGTGTTTGGATATACATGCTAATGATCGTATTTATTGTTTGTTTGTTTCAAACGTACACTGTATCATATTGTACTCAGTCTTGCTTTTGTATTAGCTGCTTTATTAGATTAGCATCATTATTAATATCGTCACATGGGATTGTTGATATCTCAATATAATCATCTGTTTGTTATTTCGTGATGTGTATATAGGATAGAAACATCTTTAAACACCCCAAATGCTGCTTAATAGTAATATGATTATGTTTTCTATTTAAAATTCCCGATTTCATTCGCGTAATCTGCAAAGCTAATATTTTCTTAATTCCAACAAACAAAGCAGAGCATAAATTACATAAAAGCTCTTATCGTGTTCTGCTGTACCAACTCTGGCATTGCCCATTTCCACAGACATGGATTGCACACACGTTTTTACCACAGTTGTGGCAAGATCGAACAGTCTCGGTCCTATTGCAAAAACTGCAAGTATGCATTATTGCTATTATAAATGAATAAATATGACTTTCGTTTTAATCTATTCATTTGAACATTCATGTTAACGTAATGAGCTCACAAAAATCCTACTCTCCACACTCATATGCATGCTCCAAATACCATTTCACATTCCTTGTGTATTTGTTAATCAGCAATCTGCATCATATCTCCACAAAGAAAACATAGCCAAATTCAGGCTAGATCCCAACCATATCTTCCTTTATTGCCTTTATCCTATTCCCCTTCTTTCCCTCTAGTACCTCTCCAACCCACTCCACATTCATTTCATTCAACAAACACTCCACATTTCACACCTCTAATTTAGTTCGTCTCCTTGGTCCACTCGCAATGGTACGTCATTCCGCGCGCGCAGTCGGTTCGTTCGAAGCTGCTCGCCTCCAAAAAGTCCCGCATCGCCTGTCCCTCATCCCTCCTCGTTCTCTCCTACCACCACCACGTTCTGCGGTAATTTATCGCGTCGCATCGTATCATAGTACGCCAAGCTCGCCGTCGCCACCGGCGCGGACACGCCTCCGATCACCGCCAGCGCCGCGACGCGTCTCCACGACGCCTGTTTCTTCTGCAGGATTTCGCTCACCGCCTCGTTCTGCAGCAAGCTCAAATCTCCGTTCTCCACGCTCTCCTTCAGCCTATGCGTCACCTCTCTCTTCTTCTTCTTCTTCTCCTACACGACCAGCAATCCCGAGCGGAACGACGCCGCGCCCGCCACCACGCGGCCCACTTCCTCCAGCTTCATCGCCCAGCTGAAGTCCTCCGACGCGCGGCGCAGCAGCGCGAACGTCTGCGTCGCGAGCACCAGCTGGCCGCACACGAACGTGTTGCGCAGATCCTCGATGAGCTGCACGTGGTCCAGCTTCTGCCAGTCGAATTCGGGGCCGTTCCACAGCGTGGCCGCTACCGATCAGCCCTCTCAACCCGAGCGCACCTTTGCTTCGCTCCTCGCGCTTCGCGCTCACCGCGATCTCCTGCACGGCGGCGGTCAGAGCGCCGATCGCCGCGTGGTGCTCGAAGCCCTCGCGGAGAAGCGTGGAGTGGTCGGGACGGGGCAGCGGACAGTCCAGAACCTTGTCGAGGAGCGATCCCTCGCCCTTCTCGCAGCCCTCCACGTCCTGGTCTTTCTTCTTGAGGATGTGCAGCAGGTTTTCGAGGAAGGGGCTCGCCAGCGAGTCCTTGTTCCACCCGTTGATGCTCTTGCTCACTTCCTCGTTGGTGAAGCCCGCTTCGTGCAGCATGTGGTACGCTTCCGCCACCAGCTGCTCCATTCCCAGACCCAGACTCGACAGCGCCATGCCCGCGTATCCAGCACTCACAGAGTTGCCGATGTACGCCACGCACGGCTCGTACTCCACCTCGGTCGCAGCCTTCTTCAGAGGACCTTCGACGAGGTCGTACGCTTCGCGCTCGCCGCTTAGCAGGAAGCCGCATCCCTTCTGGAGCTCTTTGGTCGTGCCCAAAATCTCCATGGTCAGGAAACGCACGCCCTTCTCGGCTGCTTCCTTCTCACGACGAAGGTTGATTTCGTAGCCCTCGCTCGTAGCGTCGATCAGAAGATCGCCTTCCTACAAGTTCAGTTTGGGGAATACCGTAAATACCTCCAGAGCGGCAAGGATTTTGGAGTAATTTTTCTCTGCGCTGGTTCCAGGCTTGGACATCAAAATAACCTTCTTTGGGGAACTGAGCGAATCGCAAAAGCCATTTACCTAGACCTCAAAATTACTAACCAATTAACTACATCTTTCTTTCCTGTGATTTTCTCGTCAAGATCCTTCTTCTCGGCTTGGTGCGTGCATTCCTTAATCTAGCGTTCATGTGCAAGGTATTCCACATACCAAATCCGAGGAGCGGTGTCCAATCGACACACTCAGTCCCTTTGCTGCAAAATTCAATGCCAAATTGATGGCTCGCGTCGACAACCCGTAGATACCAATATCTGATGACATAATATAAATCCTGATTGTTGAATAATCTCAAATCTTCATTATTCCAAAAATCAACCTTTTTTGAATTGTCGCTCCTTTCACTCTGAAATGATGGAAAAAGTGCATCTATTCATCTCGGATATTCAGTACCATCTTTCTGCAATGCCTAGTCCCTAACGATATTAAAAACTCTGCCACTGTTTCGTATTTTTATAGACATAACGGGTTACGGTACACTTTTCTTTGAATCGTTTCTGTTTCCATAGTATTCATCATTTCTCAGAATGTGCAATCGTCGTGTTAATATCGAATATCACCTACATTCGATAATTCATTTGCTTTTTTCGTGCAATCGCTGTGTTGATTTTCTCCTTATTCACTATTCTAAATATAACCATGAGTAGGACTGTTTCCTTTACCTGACATCTAGTTTTTAAGACCCTCGAAGAGTTGAACGAGTATTTCTTGACCCATTCTTACTGCGTTGGCTATGCTCCCACCAACAAGGACGCTGAGCTTTTCGCCATTGTTCACAAAATGATGGACTCTCAGAAGTACCCTCACCTGGCCCGTTGGTTCAAGCACATGTGCTCTTTCCCCAACAAGGCTGCTTTCCCTGTGGTTGAGGAGGAGTTCGTTTTCGAGACTGCCCCTGCTGCCGCCCCCGCCGCCCCCGCTGCTGCTGAGAAGAAGGAGGAGGAAGAGGAAGAGGAGGAAGAGGATCTGTTCGGAGATGACGACGACGAGGAGGACGAGGAGGCCGCTGCTGCCATGGAGGCGAAGCTGCGCGCTGAGGCTGAGAAGAAGAAGGCCGCGAAGGAGGCGAACAAGAAGGTGGAGAAGTCTCTGCTGGTGATCAACATCAAGCCCTACGACGAGGAGACGGATCTGAAGGCTCTGTTCGAGAAGATCCGCGCCACCGAGGTCAAGGGATGCAAGTGGAGCGAGACCTGCAACATCGAGCCTCTGGCCTATGGACTGTGCTTCCTGCAGATTTCCTGCGTGATTGAGGATGATGTCTGCTCTGAGGATGATGTCATCGATGCCATTATGCAGTTCGAGAACGACGTGCAGTCCACTGAGACCGCTTCGTTCAACAAGATTTCTTAAGTTAAGTGGTTGAACTATATTTCTGCCTGTTTGTTTGCACATTTTATTTGATGGTGCGTTGTGGTCAATTAGTGGTGGGTCCGGCTGGCTCTGGGAAGTCCACCTATTGTAATGCTATCAAGGAACTCTGTGCTGATCAGCATCGGCGTGCCTACCTCATCAACCTCGATCCTGCAGCAGAGGATTTACCGTACGAGTGTGATATAGGTAATAGATGGGTACAGTTTGGGAAATAGACATTCGTGACCTAATCTCGCTTGATGATGCTGTGGACGAAATGAAACTTGGTCCTAACGGTGGCCTTGTGTTTTGCGTCGAATATCTAAGTCAAAATATGGAGTGGCTGGAAGATGAGCTTTCTCAATTCGATGAGGATGGTTATTTTATCTTCGACAGTCCGGGTATCGATTTTTTTTGATATTGTTTGATTGGCAGGACAAATCGAATTGTTTACTCACTTTAGCTTCTTTGGTGATATTACAAAGCGCCTTGTAGACTTCGGCTTTCACCTAATTTCTGTTTATCTCGTTTGAATGTTTCTTGTTCGCATTGATGTGTAGATGGATTGTCCATTCATTTCTGACGAGTCGAAGTATATCTCAGGCAGTCTGATGGCTCTCTCCGCAATGCTGCAACTCGGCCTTCCTCACTTAAACGTTTCCCTTTCGTCTATTACTTTGATTGCAGATTTTGACCAAATGCGACCTTGTTTCGCAGGACACACTGGATAAGTACGGCAAATCCATCCATCAGAGTAAACCATAGATTCCGCTTTCCCGACGGAGATGCGTTGATTGACCGTTTACAAAGAAAAGAAGGAAGTAGGATATGTATTTGCTTTATCATCTCGTTAGAAACACCGTTTACAAGACTAAACGATGCGATCAGTTCTCTGGTAGGACATGGTGGGAGAATTTGTGATTGTATGTAGTTGGATGATTTCGGCATGGTTTCCTATCTGGAATTTAGTATTCGGAACGAGGATATGATGAACGCGGTGTTACTGGAGACAGATACCTTGTTGCAGTATGGAGAAGATTTGGACAATGAGGACAAACTGCCAGAAGAAGACTTTGAGACTGTGGACTAGTGAGTTTATAGGATTGTTTGTGAACAAAACACACGCTATCTCTTTCTAGGTAATCGTTTATGCATTTTGTTTTCTAGTTGGAAAATTTTAATCTAGGTTGTATAAATAATATAAAAAATTACCTCTCTGGTGGTATAAGTTACAAATAGCGCCTTCTTTTTGACAGAGTCAGCTAATCTTACAAAGGATGCAATCTCCCCTTGTATAGGAAGAGTCGAATCATTATCGTGAATCAAAACCAAAGCAACGCCATGCTTGTGTTCCTCATCACCGGATTTGTACAGAATAAAATCACTCCCATATTTAAAACCACTCTTTACATGATACCCCCTAGAATGCTGAAGCAATTCTTCATCTTACTTGTCAGTGTAGTATTGGTTTACTTGCTCTCGAACAAGCTCATAATTACTCATTCATATATATTGGTAGCTGTAATCTGTGAGTATAATATTGACTATTGAAATTATGACAAGCTTCTTCGTTGTGTTATCAACGAATTGATGAAAGAATCATTCCATGCCATCTGACACTCCTGAGGAGCAAGCTATCGGAGAGTATCAACGTGTAGCTTAGAATGCGACTCCTTTTTTCTAGTTAGAACTTCTCTCGCGAGACAGAGATACGCTGATGTAGCCGATTGTTTATTATTTCGACTTAGTTTTAAGGCCTTTTCGACGAGTGATGGAAAAGAACTGATCTGGAAGGAATTGAATGTGTCACGATGGACTCAATCCAATCGCTATTGCTTTATGAATGCCCTGAAAATGGTGGAGGAATTTCAACCCGTGGAGTAGTCAATTGGAAATAGATATGAGAATCCTAGCTGTATTCTGAAGTGCTTTGCTCACAAATACGATCCAAAGCAACAGAAGGTGATTTACATAACGGAATCGATATCGGACAACGTGATGAAGTAGTTTTTATTCGCCTCATCTCAAACTCAGTGCTCTTCGCCCCGTTGGTATGGTCTATCTCCAAGTAATTCGAAAATGGGTTCGCTGTTTGTTGATGGCTCTCAGCTATCTCCACTATGAAGCCCCCTTTTCCCCTCTGATTCATGGACATTTGCAGTTTCCTATCTCTCTTCCTGCTTGTTCATTAGATGCCATAATGTGCTTTTCGTTCGAGGAGATGGCCTTGTGAAACTAGGAGGCTACTCGTGGCTAACACGAGCTGATGAGTGTGCGAATTACTACTTCCCGATGCGAGCTCGACAAGATGGTAGAACAAGGGTGTGGCATGAACGAATGAGAATGTGTTGGTTATTACCCGAAAGAAGTTTTGTTTGATGAAGAATGGACGCCAAAAATAGATGTGTATGCCTTGGGGATGGTGATTATCCATTTTATTACACAACGCAAACCGTAGAGTTTGAACCCTTATGTGATTTGTAGATATGAAGAGGTGGGAGACAATGAAGCGATTATCCAGGCAATCAAGCGAGTGAGACGAGAAGGAGATGGAATGAATTGCAGGGAGATTATCCGCTGGGTCTGCGCGTGATTCGTCAAATCGATGATGAACTGTATGATTTCGTTGAGAACTGCTTGCAATCGCGAGTATGAATTCTGCTCTTCCAATTGAAATGCATAGAGTCTTCGTCCCGATGTGAAGAAATTGCTCTCCCATCGATTTTTGTCGTGTACAAACAATTGTGAAATTCCTCTCGAAATGAATCGCTTATCCGATCCATCTATTCTTTCGAATCGTTTGCGTTTGGAAGCCAAAATCTGATTGAATAGGAGGGAGATTCTCTGTCCGCGAACACTCCTCTCGCTTTTTTAATTTTGCGAGTGACAACATGAATTCGAGTGAACGAACTCTCAGCATTGACCCCAAAACAGGAACAGGAACAAGAACAGGAACCAAAATTGGAACCGAAATTGGAATCGGAATCGGAAGTGGAGCCGGAAATGGAAATGGGAATGGAAGTGGGAACGAATTCAACAGTCCAGAGAACGACGATCCGAACCAACTAACCTTTTCGCTTGATTTACATTCGCCATTCCCATTTCACAAAACACCCTCTTGGAACACCGGAATCGCTCGTTCTGTTGAACCGATCCGTTCCTTTGATTTGCATCGCAGTGTCGATTCTATCAATAGCGATTCGTATTTTTCCCTACCTGCCAATCGATTGGATGTAGATTACGAAGAGACACGCCATCTCCCATCATGTCTCCACGCGCCACTCCCTCCTTTCCTCACTCAGCAATGCAATACCAAATGATTCCCACTCACTACATGATTCGATTACTGATTCAGATCCGATCTGCCAGCCAAGTAAATGATTCCATTCGCGTCTTACACGTGACCCTGGAGTGGAACCCGCAAGAAGTAACGCTCCTCGATCTTGTGAATCGGCTCTTGGAGCATCTATCGCTCAGTCTGTCGTACGCATCTTCCTTTCTTCAAACGATAAACAACGGATTCTCCAAAGTGTCTTACTTGCAGGGACCGTTTCTCCAGGACAATCCTCGCATCGAGCGAATCGATGCCAAATCGCTGCTTTCATCGCTGCGATTAAGCTTCGCTCTGCCGGTCATCGAGCAGCAGCAGATGTGGCTTTCATTCATTTATGATCCTCAATCGGAATCCATCGAAAAGCTCTGCGACTCCTTCGAAAACGCTTGCTGCTCTTATCTACCCCACGGAAAGCAGCACATCGACGAAATTCGCTTGTGGAGACTCCAATTCCGAAACAGCCTCGACGATTCTGTAGCTCTCCACGTGCTAGTTGAGTGTAGTTGACACGCCCTATTTGCTTCAACATCCGGTTTGGCCGGTGGAACATTTTCACACATCGGAAATCGCGGACAAACGTACCTTATACCCCATTGCTGAGAAAATAGAAAAAGTCTCGATTTCCGAGTGCCGCGCAGTCGCCACGAGTTAAACACATAGCGGAGGTGTCCTATGGGAACGATACCGAAGGACACTCGACTCTGGAATATCGAATACCCGAATCGTTGCTCTGCCCAGAAACGGGAGATACAGAGAACGTAGTTCAGTTCCGAATACCGGTTTCAAAGAATACGACGGCGAGCTCAGCAGTTAAAGATGCGATTGAAGAAGCACGGGTGGTCATTGGCCGGCAAGTGCCCATTTCAGATGAAACGGTTCGTCAATTAAAGGAGAGTACTGAGGTTTGTCTTCGGAATCATTTAATTGGATAATCCTTTTTTTGTTTAAACCGCGATTCTATTGTATTTCATTAAGATTTTAGCTCGTCCCCATTTTGGAACAGTATTCGTTTTGGAATCCCGTGCTGTATTTGTGATTCCATGTCCAATTGGTAGGGAAACTAAACACAATTAACTGCAGCAAAATTTTTGTGGGGGGTCTTTCTTATAGTACCACAGACCGTAAGAGAAACGGAATAGGACTGACCACAAGAGAGCTTGGCAAAGTATTTTCGCTCGTTTGGAGCGGTGCGAGAAGCTGTTGTAATGAAAACTAGTAACAGCCAATCTCGAGGTTTTGGCTTTTGCGTTTTTGAAACTAGTGTTGTTTGTCAAAGAGTTCTAAAGACAAAAGTGCATGTTATTGATAATAGGCGAGTATTTTTTATTGAGCAACGTGAAGAATAGGTAGATATTCGCCCTGCTTTATCAAAACAGGACGCTCCTCCTCCTCAGCAAGGTAGGCGATTTGAAGTGAGTTCACGAAAGGTTGTGCTTCAACTCAGATTAATTATAACAAGATTTTTGTGGGCGGTTTGCATTATCTAGTCACCGCAGGTAGTTGCGATATTTTTCTCTTTTGTATAGATGACCTAATCAACTATTTTAAAAAATTTGGAGACGTTGAAAACGGAAGTGTGATATTTAGCCGCGATAATCATAAGAGTCGCGGATTTGGCTTTGTGATATTTAAGAATTACGAAAGTGTCGAAAAAGCATTGAACTACACATCTCACTCGATTATGGGTCGAAAAATAGATGTGAAACTTGCAGTTCCCAAACAAGCAATAGAGAATCATCCGGAAGACAATAGATCATCCCACTATAATCATCTCACCTTTTCTGAACCACGACAATCCTTTGGCCAGCCCTTTCCACTCGATTTTGACTCACTTGTTTCTCCCCTTCAAGCCACTCAGATATAGGGTCGCCAGCATTTTTACTCCCAAGAAAAGCATATTAGAGAGGCCTATCCTAATTTTGAAGGCATTCCGAACCCTAACATGCTTGCTCCATCTCTTTCTACAGTCATTCCTTCCAATCCAGTTTCATATCCTGTACTACATCAGCGTTCATTTCACTACGCGTCACAGTGGAATCAACAGTATTCTGAAGCTGAATCGTTTCAGCCCCCTATTGGAAACGGTTCCTTCATGTCAAAAGACCCTCGTTTTATGAGCACGGGTAGCCGCTCTAGGTGCTACTATGACAGTCTGGATATGCCCCAGTCGCGCAATTCAGCCGGAAACCACAATTGTAATTTGGGCAGTTAGTGTTTTGTTTGTTACAATGAACCGCAAGCCTCCCGATCCGCTGTTCGTTTTGCGGGGTCACACGACTTCAGTTACTTGTTTGTGCCATCAGCCTGAGAATGAGGTCTGCTTCTCCGGGTATTCCAGTATCCACATGACTTTGGGGTAGAGATCAAAGCGGAGAGTTGATTTTGTGGAATATGAAGACACATCGACGTGTTTGCACCTTGAAGCGTTTCCATCACGGAGGTGTTTTGGAAACCGGCTTATTCTCCAACAATACTTTATTTTCGTGGATATTCCTGAGGGTTCGTGATGTAGACATGGAAGGGAGGGAATGGTCTCTCTATTTGATTTGCAAGCGACCTCCACTGCAAAATACCAATGTGCATCCCTGACATTCATGAAAGCTTCCTTGGCAAGTCAAGACCCTCCCATCTTGTTTGTTCCTGGAGAGAATGATAGTGTACAGCTTTCTTCAGGGCGTGATTCACCTGTACTAGATTTCACTTCTTGATATCCGTGTTTCTGAACGTTTGCCGTTTCTCGACTCAAACAAAATGAGAGGAATGGTCATGTCCTGTTCGGGAACCCTGCAGAATCTCTGTGTAGTGTGCTATGAGTCAGGCCATGCCTGCATAATCGATGGAAGAACACGCACGATTGTCGAGGAAGCACAGGTGTTCAAAGAGCCAAGTGAATTGTACTCACATCCATGCACTGTAGTTATCAGCATGGCTGCTGCGAGCGATTTGTCCACTATCGCCTGTGGATCCAGCAAGACCGACATGGCAGTTCTTCGCCGGAACTCGGGCCATAGTGCATTGCAAACGGTTTCGACTCCTTCGAATGGAATCCTGACGCTGTCTTACCGCTCGGATAATCGCTTGATCGCGTTAGGAGGACATGATGGGAAGTAGAATTTGAATGCTGCGACTCAGAATGAAGAATCCGGCTTTACGAAAGCAAATCGCTTCGGCCGCTCGCCATTTTAGCTAATCACGAAAGAAGTGTTCGAGTTGTTCGCTTTTCCTCGGACCATTCTCTCTTAAGCGGCGGAGACGACGCGAATATTATGGTGTGGGACATTTATAAACATGGGAATCGTTCTTTTGTTTTTTCCTAACACAAGTGGTATTCCATTTTTCGGAGGGTTTTCAATTTCACTCAATTGCTTCTTCACAGAAGAAATAAATCGAAAATAGAATGGAAACAGTAAAGAAGCACAGTGAAGAGGTCGCAGAATTAAATCAATCGATTGACGTTCTTTTTAGTCGCCTCCCCCAGATCGTTCAAGTTGCTCATTTTCATTGTCATCAAGCGTAGACATCGGTTCAAGACGCCATTGACCAGCTTCTCGTCTTGGAGAAGAAATCGCGTCTGGTCCGGGATTTCGGTCTGCCTTATATGTAGTTGATGGAGCCGACTATCACAGTCCGTATTTCTGATAGATTGCTGGAAGTGTGCTTTGAGACACAGAACTACACGAAACTGAATTCCTCCATCACACTCCTTGCAAAAAGAAGATCACAGCACGATGATGTATGCGATTTTTTCATTGCTTAGCTTTCCTTTCCTTTCCTTTCTGTTCGTGATGTGATCTTGCTGTTTTTGAATTCTGTTTGCCTTACCCATTCTCTTAGGTAATCGCCGCGGTCGTGCGAAAGGGAAAGTCCTATCTCAGCCAGATCCCGGACTACGACACAAAGCTGTCTCTTCTCCAAACTCTCCTCGACACATCCGAAGGCAAAGTACTTTCCCAGCTTCCCTTCTTCGACTCTCCTCTAGATGTACTTAGAAAGCGAGCGCGCCTCGCTGATCCGCGAGCTCATGAGCATGCGCGAGAGCCGAGGCGATCTGGAAGGCGCCGCCGCGGCGAGCCAAGAAATCCAAGTGGAGGTCTGCAACTCGCTGTCGAGCCGCGAGAAAGCGGAGTTCTTTTTGGAGCAGGTGGGCGAGCGTGTTTCCTTCGATCGCAGATCCGTCTGAGCCAGAAAGTCAACGAGTGGATCCGCGTGCCGCTCACCATCCAGAAGGTCAACGCGAAGCTCCTCAAAGACGAGCACATGGAGGACCTTCTCGAGCGCTTCGTGCAGCTCTGCATCGTCCAGCACGTCCACGACGACGACCTCCAAGCGCTCTACCGCGACTACGAGCGTCTTCTGGCGCTGTCTCGCTACGAAGAAGACGACGTGGCGAGCCGCGAGATCGTCACCATCCTCGTCGTGCTCGCCGTGCTGATGCCCTACGACGCCGAGCAGCAGCAGATCCTCCACTCGCTCGCTCGCGCGTACAGCCGCCACTGGAAGTACCTCCCCGACTACCGCGCGTTCCTGGCGTCCTTCGAGGTCGCCGAGCTGCTGAAGTGGCCGCTGCCGATGCTCGCCACAGTGCTGGACAACCCGCTCTTCACCAGCCCGCAGTGGGGCGACAAGCGCGAGGCCTGGCGGCAGCTGCTGCGTCGCCGCGTGGTGGAGCATGTGGGCGACGAGAGGCGCGGTGAGGCGTAGAATATCCGCGTGCTGGGCGCGTTTTTGTCGGTGGCGTCGCTGGGCCGCGTGGCGCAGCTGCTGCAGCTGAGCGAGGAGGAGGCGGAGGACGCGCTGGCGCAGGCGTGCGTGGAGGGCATGCTCTGGCTGCGGATGGACCGCGTGAAGAGGACGGTGAGCTTCAAGAAGACGGAGCCGGCGGAGAAAGTGCTGACGAATTGGACGGGTTTTGGTGAGAGAGGGGAGTGAGGGGTAGAGGACGTGAAGGAGGTGATGGACGAGCTGGACAAGATCGTGTATTTGATTGAGAAGGAGAAGATGATTAAGGAGGTGAAGCAGTGGCGTGTTTGTTGGACATTGGTTTTTATGGACAATGGGAGGAGGAATGGGTTTGTGAATACTCTCTCCGAGTATTCCATTCTCGATATTATCGGAAGGGGAACCTACGGGGAAGTCTACAAAGCGATTCATATCACGACCGGAGATGTCGTGGCTCTGAAAAAGGTAGACTTCAGCGACAGAGCGAGCTAACAACACAGATTTGCTATACCGACGTCGGTATTCCGAAATCGTCAACGCGCGAGATTCGCTTACTCTCTGCACTTCGACATCCAAACATTGAAAAATTGAGAGAGGTTGTCGTGGATGACAGTACGTTGCAGCGCTCGACCTGATGAGTGTGTAGTCAAAAAGGACTCTTCGCTGGTTCCAAGTCAGTTTTACCTCGTGTTTGACTACGTGGACAACGATCTAGCTGGAATCGTTCGTGCGGTCAAAAAGCAGTTGCTCCCACCGTAGTTCGTTTATTCCTTGCATCGACCGCAGTCTCTCTTCCCAAGTTCTCCGTGTTTACATCTACCAAATCGTGGAAGTACTCGACTTCCTCCATGGTTGTAATATCATTCACCGTGACATCAAACTCGATAATTTTCTGGTGACGAACGATCACCACATCCTTCTGACCGACTTTGGTCTCTCTCGCCAGATTCTCCCCACCTCCAATCGAATGTCTCTCCCCGTCTACGCATTGGCCTACAGAGCGCCAGAGATCCTCATGGAGAATCATTCGTACTCGATGCCGGCGGACATCTGGGCATTGGGCATTTTGATCTCGACGATCATTCTGGGGCGCCCTCCCTTCGAGGGAGATAGTGATGTTGCTTTGTTTGATCGAACTAACACGCAGCGCGAAGTGCTATCGAACATTATCAATCAATGTGGAGTGATTCCTCGCTCTATCAAAAATTGGCTAAAAGCGTTTGCTTTTCTTGTCACTTGCTTTGAAATAGAAACGATATCGAAATTCCTTTTTCCGAATTGCGCATGGTGCGAACATTGCTTCATAGTGGAAATGGCGTGATGTTTTCCTCCCAAACGTACGCTTTGACGCTTCTTTTTTTAATCGAAGAGACCAGGAGAACTTGCTGGATCTCTGCGATCGGCTGCTGGATTTGAATCCTGAAATGCGGCCTACCACGCAGCAGATCTTCTTCCATCCGTTCCTGCGCGATATGCTTCCGACCAATCAGCTTGTGGAGATTGACGTTCTCAAGAAGTGTGAATTGCCGTTGTTAAATATGGTGATGCGAAATGTCGAGTGTTTTTGTTTGATTTATGAAATGAAGGATTGTAGTGATTTGTTAGGACAGATTGGAATGAGGAGGTTATTAAAAATTGGGCCATGTTGTTGTTGTTGTTGTTATGAAATGAGTGGGAATTGTTTATTATGGTGGAACGCGGAGTGACAATAGAAGCTAGATGAAAAATGCAAGCGACACTTTTTTACGAAATACTTCATATTACCCTTTATAAGGTGCGTTGTGAAATGCAAATATCTATCTATGCAGATATATTCAGATTACCAACGTGTGTACAACAAAACAAGCAAAGAGAAAACTATCTTTGGCTTCAGAGTTGGTTTACATTAGGGATCATAAAACTGGAAAAGGATTCAATGATGTCGTCCATTACGGCGATTCCATTACCACGATTCTTCTTGTCCACATCGACACACCAGTTCTCGATCTGATTGTTCAGGAATCCAAAGAGCCAGCCATGAACGTGAATACTCTTCGTGTAGTGGGTCTTTGAACTGTCTCCATCGAGCGGAGTGTATAAACAGAGCTCATCACACAGAGCGATCGAATTCAAGGTCAAATTTTTAGTTCGCAGCGTCAACGTCTTGTTCTTCGGGTCCACAATCGACTCTTCTCCCGCATAAGAAGCTACATTTCCAATAATAGCTCTAATGAATGCTGGAACCTCCTGATAGACGACATGAAGTCTCTTTGTCACTAGACGGCCTTCTGAATCGATTTTCCGGCTAATCACGAACGCCTTTGAATGAGAGCATCTTGGATGCCCTAAAATCTTAGTCAGGGATCTAGCTACTTACAGTACTTTCTCCAAAAGGATGATGTAACACGTTCCCAGTTATAATCATAGGTATGTTGGAAAACAGAGTCCTTCATCGCTAATTACTTTTACAACACCAATTTCGAGCCAAAGTGTTATCGCGAGTAAATACGGTCCCTCGCTAATAAACCGAAATCTGACCATAAAACGTGGATCGGAACCGCGGTTAAACGCGGCAATGATACCAACAAACATTTTAGGAAAAGGTTCATATTGATTATTTCCAAGCTGTGTAAAGAAGGTGAAACCTCGATTTCAAAAACACTTCTGTCAGCGAATTCTAAAAATGAGGGGAATTAGGAGCGAGAACATCAAAACAGAGAATGGATTGAATATTCTTTTCTAGCAGGCCCAACACATTCAAAAGATCGATGTTTCCCTCCTTTTCTCCCTCCATCCAGGAGATCGCTTCCTTCTGAATATCCCTCGAATCCATCAGAAACAAATACAATATCAGTTCTTTGAACAGAAAAGCGTCAAATCCTTCAGGGCAGTTTCCCATTGCTGAGGAGTAAAACACAGAAGCTTCTTGATAGGCGCTCCGCAGTGTGGAGATTAGCTTTTTAACCGCTAGGAAATACAAATGATAGGGAGCCATCCCCCAAACGAGCATGAGCAGAGAGATCCGGTTCTCCTCATTTGCTTCTCTAAGAATCAAATCCCTAAAGAGGAGAGCGTTAAGAGCGCAGAAGCGTGTTACAAAAACATGCATCTACATTCATCAATGTTTTTGCTGTTTTGTCTACTCTGCGATACTCAAAATAGTCTATGGAGGTCATTGCGGTCTCTTCGCTTTTCCATCCCTGCAGTGCACCAGCCACTGCTTCTGCTAGTTCATCCAAACCCTGAGGATGATTCGTTTCGTGTGGAAAGAACATGCATTGATGGAGATTGCACAAAATCGCGATAGCATGAAGAAAAGGGAAAGGATGAGTACGAAGCGCCATAGAGCGAAGGAAACGACACGAACAGACAAGATCGAATCATCATCCTCTTTCTCTGAAGTTCTTTCGCATTTACCAGTAATCTACGTAAGAAATAAGAGATGTAAGGACAATTCAAGAGAGTGAATAAGAATCTCAGCGCTTTCGCATGAAAGCGTGTGGATCCAATCAAAACAATCGTCTATTTTCAAAGGATCGGAAGAATCAAATTGATCTGTGATGGTTGTGAGTGATTGTTCTAAATGGGAACTCGATTTTGAAAGGGAGAAAGAGAGGGAAGAAGAGTGGAAAGTGGTCGATTCTTGAAGAATTTGGGAGATGGTTTCTCTAGAATCAGCTACAAGAGCAGATTGGATATCCGAGTCTTGAGTGAATTGGGCACATAGAGAAACTACAAGAGCAGTGGGGAACAGAAGAGACGGAGGAGAGACGGAGGAGAACTGAATGACAGCGTCAATCACATTTCTACCATCCAGTTGGGAAACACACCACTCATGTCCGCGCGTCAAGTATTCCATTTCTAGAGGGGATTTCGTTTCAGAATTGTGGAGAAAACGACTGGTAGCAGAGTAATAGTGGAACACTTCAAAACAGGAAATAAGTGTAAATATACATAATTGGGATACTAGATTTGTTATAGCGGGTCCCAAAAACGAATAGATACGCAGGCAATTTGAGATAATGGGTGGAATCTATATATGAATGTTTTAGTAAAAATCCACATCACGATAAGTGTACAAAAAATCATGAAACGAACAAGAACGAATGCTCTAGCGTGAAAAGCATGGAAGGAGCTCTTACAGAAACAATCTTTTCCAGAAATAATGCAAAATCGTTCTCTTTACTATATATTTTCTCATGACAAGCACCTAGAAATAAGGCTCACAGAAATCTCTTTCTTGCATCCAGTTCAGTCCATTGATCTGTCTCCTTCTTCCATTTTTCAATTTGAATATACTGCATATAGGAAAAAAGGAAAAGAGTGAAAAAAACTGGAGTATAATTGTGTTCATCAAACAAACAATCAAAAGGAATTGAGTTACAAAACAAAAATCAGTGACTCGTATGAAATTCACATCGAAGAAAAGTGATTCACCCTCATCACTGACAGTGACAGAACATTACAATGAAAGCAACGGTGTAAAAGTTACAGCATCCTCCATCCATTTCATTCATTCATCTAGTCATCCATTACATTTTAATATACTTCAGCAACGACTGATTCACATTCCTTTCCGAGAAGAAGCTAATATTCTGAAACGGCTCCTCTTTCGAGTCCACCGAAACTTTCACCAGCGGCAGATCCGAGAGAACAACCATGCGTGTTTTCTTGAAGCAGCCTTTTTCAATGGAGAACGTTTTGAGCTTGGGCAGATCTATGATCAAGCGCAGAATCCAACGCAACGCTTCATACTCAATTGGCACCACTCGTCATCGCTGCCCATCAGCGCCTTTTCGCCCAGACGGATCGTTTCGAGCGAGGGCAGATCTAGAGAGATTGAGAAAAGAAAGCGAAGCGCGCACTTTCAAACACGGTGTTGAGCGAAAATTGGAAGGCTTCGTTGCCCAAAATCACAGTTTCGAGCTTGGGAAGGTCTAAAGAGAAGGATGGAGAGGTGGAAAGAACCTTTCAGACTGAACGAAAGCTTGAAGAAGTTGGTGGAATAGGCGCCCACTTCTCCGATTTGGAGGTATTTCAAGGAAGGGAGATTGAAGAGAGTGAACGAGTGCGCATAGTCGGTGAAGTTGTTGGGGTGAAGAATGATGGATTCCAATTCGGAGCAATTGGAGATGTTGAATGCGCGCGTTAAGATCGGGCCCGATGAAAGAGTGAAGGACAACTCCCCGATTTCGATCGATTTCAAGTGGTTTAAGTCGTGAATGCTGAACGAAGACACGTTGCGACAGGAATAAACTCCGACTGTGAAGTGCTCGAGAAGACGATAGTGATTGATGTCGAAGAAGATCTCGGAGTCGTTGAACGAATTGTCAGCAAGGCTGATCTCCTTTTCGTTCTCATCGATCTTGAAGTCGCTGAATTGCAGGCCTGGCTGCATCATCGCCCGTCCGCTCACTTTGATATCATCCGCCAAAATCGAAGCGACATCTGCAATGAATCGAGGAAATAATCAAGGCTACTACTCTCCACGTATTTCTTCTGCAATAGAGGGAAGCAAATCATCTGATTGGTTTTCGTGTCTTTGTATTTTATGCTCACCGTCTTCAGATTCGGAATGTCTATCATCGAACGCGATTCCAATGTGTACCGATCAGCTCGACGGATTGAATAAACTGGAAGCTGTATCCTCTCGAAGTGAAGGTTTCGAGCGAGGGAAGATCTATCGAGTTGGCTTCGAACGATCCAAGCGTACGTTTCATGATCAAGGTCGAGTTATTCCGCGCTCCCGAAAACGTAGTCCATCCAATTTTGAGGGTTTGCAATGCGGGAAGGTCTACTCATCACCAACCAATCAAGCACTCAATACTAGAGAGGTTGATCATTTTCTGCTCCTCAAACACGTGATCTCCCAACTCGATCGTTTTCAACTTCTCCAGATCTACGAATGAATCAACGAACAAATCGCTTTCCTTTCACCACAAAGTCGCAATGGTTGAAGTTGGCTGAGCTGTCGTCAATCGCTCCGATCTTGAGCAGCTCCAAAGAAGGAAGTCCGCTCAGCTCAAACTCGCCGCTAAAGAATTGAAAACTGAAGGAGCCGATGATGATGGAACGCAGGCGAGCGCAATCAACCAGGCTGAACGTTCGATTCATTCGATTGGTTGGATCGATCCGATAGAATGAATGGTCGAGAATCTCCAATTCTTCCAAGTGATTACTATCACTCAGCGAAAAATGATCGGTGTTGCAAAAGTTATACGCTCCTATCACAATCTTCTTTGCTTGCTTGTACTTGCTCAAGTCTAAATAGTGTTCAAATTTGAACTTCTCGGCCGGCACGTTGATTTCGGTACAATCGATCGGGAGGTGAAGAGGATCTTCTTCCACTTTGTACCACCCATTGATTAAGAGAGTCGACTGCTCCACAATTCCTTTTTTCCATTCTCCTTCACAGTTCGCTCTGCCATCAAGATCGATGATATATCCCTTGCCGTTCCGGCAGCACGTACAATGATCCTCATCATACGTGTACCCACCCACATAAATCGGAACCTGCGAATAAATGTCCGTGCAATTTCCAATATCCATAAACTCGGTCGTGGTATCGTCTTCGAACAAACGGATGATTCGTACCAAGGAATCGTTGACCCATTCTCCCTCCAATAGGAGCTTGCCAGTTCGGCTGTCGAATTCGAAACCCCTTCCTATTCTTTTTCCATCTTTGTTAAGACCACCTCGGTAGATTGTGACTAGGGTTTCTTTATCCACAATTTCCCTTATATAGCCAGATTTTCTATTAATGGTGCGGATACAAGAAGCATTGTTAAGTGAGTCCCAGTCTTGGCGATATAAAGCACGCCCTCCTTCAAAAATTTCAAAATCTCCGCTAATCTCTTCATCGCTTACTTTCCAAATGCCGCGCAAAATACCATTTTCATAATGTCGAATCTCTTCCTCATTTATCAAAGTATATTCATCTTCGTGCTCTCCCTTGTAACGCTGGATATTAAAAGGCTGATCAGACCGAGTAATTGGTACAGGAGGTCCATCTCTTTCATATCCACTAAATAGATGGCATTTTTCTATTTTCAGAACTCAAAATAATAATACCCTACTCAAGAGACACTCGAGAGCCATTGTCAAAAAAATGTTTTGAGTTTCAAATTAAGACGGAAATAATGTGTACTCTCAGAACAAAGAAGTTGCTACTAGACTGTTTGGAAACGCAGATAATAAACGGAGTGAAACACTGTTATTTAATAGTGGTACGTCAGTCTTTGGCTGCGCTCTTATCGATTATATGAAGACTGTGAAGCATATAGTATGGAAAAACAAGGAACAGGAATAGAGGCTTGAAATGTGTTTACCAGTATAGAATAGAATGAATAGAATTGCAGAATACAATGGGATAAATTGTAGCAGAATAAGAAAAAGGGATGAGGCTTTGAAGAAAGACATGTGAAGAGTAATTATGGATATTTTCAAGAATCGGGTATGGGAATGAATTTGTGGATATGGATAACAACATTGTATATGATAATGATGATGAAGGATTGAAAACGAATCCATTGGTTCATCATTTGCTTTTCTCCATAATAGTAGGATAATACAACGTATAATGACAATTGCTGCTTGTAAAAGGCTGCTGGATAGGAAAGCTATGATGGTTGGAAATAGGTAGTTGAAAGAGTACAAGTGCAAATCAATCTCAGTGTTTCCACTGAGTGGAAAATAAGGATATTTCTTAGAATAATAATATTATATATAATGATTAACGATGTCTTAGAGTAAGAAAAATGGTATAATCCCAAGATATTCAAGTCGATTAGAATCCTTTGTGACCCATCAATTATAAGCAAAAAGCACAAAACAGATTCCATTACAGAGAAATATAAATTATCATTTGAAAAGAAAAATATACTGACCTTGATACAATAACAAACATGAATTGAAAACACTCAAGAAATACCTACAAATCGCTTGTATTCGGTAATGGTAGTATCTGTTACAACTTTTACAAAGTTTGTTTCTGTAGTCACTTCAGCACTATCCACGATTTTAGGACCCAACGCAGATTGCATTCTTCTCATTGTAAGCTTGATCTCCGCCGGCCTAATTGGCATAAACATGATACGAATGTTCGAAAAGGAACGGATGTCCCGATAAAGTGTACTCCAAACTTTGTCAATACTTTTACCATTTACATAATGTGTAACTCTACAGCCTGGTGTATCTCCATGATATGCATAGTCTCCAACAATAAGAATCAAATGATTGTACGTATTGTATGGCGATCGTTTCATTTGTTCCAAAGCTCGTATTAATCCTCCTTGGATATCACCACAGCCATCACCACCACCACTTGTTCTAAACGAGGCTAGCTTTGCTTGTAATTTTGTGAAGTCATCTGTGATGTATTCAGATGTTTCTCCCAAAAGAGTATCATGAAAATTCTTATACTGCACAACTTGTCCCACAATTCCTCCTCTTGGAAGATGATAATTCTTTTCAATCTTCTTCAACTGATTCAAAATCTCAACAATGTTTTCTCGCGTTGCATTGATATAAGAACTCATTGATCCTGTAGTATCGATAACAACACTCATACAGAAATTTGCTGGCTTTCGTTGCTTTTGAGTGCAGGCCGTTTCTCGTTTTTCCATCGGTTTCTTCCCAGGAAGATGTACTCCATTCATTTTGATTCCCGATTTCAAGCTAGGATCCAATGATCGTTCTTCTTCAAATTCTTCCGTGCTACACAACCAAACTGCAGCATTGCTGATCCATCGTGCAGTTCCATCCTCAGTGAACTCCAAAAACAACTTGGAGGCAGCGGTATCAATAATCATTCTACCCTCTCTACTTCCTTCCTTCTTTTCTTTCACCATAATCGAGGTGTAACCTCCATTTTCCTTCGCAAATACGCGGAATCCTATTTTTTCTAACTTCCTTTCGTTCAACGTGCACAATGTTCTTCCTTCGAAAATGCGTACAATGCCAAAATCCAAACGAGAGAGATTGTGGAAGTCAAGAGCCTTTCCGCCAATCGTGATGAAGTGACCTGCTTTTGGTTTTGCAGCTTTAACTCGTTCCATCACGTTGCCTCCTGGAATGTTCACATCTTTATCCCCCACTGCTTCGAACTTATAAAATTGCTTAAAGTATAAATCAGCCTCATAAGTGAATGGATAGTTCTCCAAGAACCAAAACACACCACCTCCTCTCATATTGAATTCATGAACACAACTCACAAAGGCATCCGCATATTGGTCCACATCTTTATCACACTCTTTTGCCATGATTCCATCTCCAGGAGAACAAGTTATGAATGTCACTCGATATCTACCACTTGACAAAGCATTAATCGCAGTTTTGTAATCATAGGCATAACCAATCTTGAATCCTTTGCCTATCGGCTGTCCATTGACCTCCTTATCTCCTAACTTCAATACTGGCGAAAACGTTTCCCCACTAACTTCCTTTCCATACATCAATACTTGCTCCGTAATGTACTCATCAATCACCTTTCCATTTTCATCTTTCTCTCCGCGGCACAAATACAGAATGATAAACAAAATCGAATAGTCACCAAACGCTCCATCCACTCCCAAATCATATTTACTGTTGTTAATATCGCCTATCTTTTTCAAGGCGTTTGGTCCATCGGTTACATCTGCAAATCTTACATTGCTCAATGTGGTTTCATAACTACTGGGAATACTGCAGATTCGTTTTGTCATTTCTTTATACGATTTACCAAATTTCTTTTCCTTGACCACAACATCAATCTTCTTCTCAGGAACTGCATTCAGATCCTCGCTTATTAACTCGTTCGTTAGATTTGACAGTGTTTCAGATAAGAAAAATGGATTCGAATTCCAAATCATTGTAGGGAACAAATCTTCAAATTTACACAAATACAAACCAATTCCAATTCCCAGATAAGTCATTTCAATTCCACTCACAATCGATTTGATTTCTTCTCTGGATTCATCACACAACACACCATTTGTCAGTACCATCATTACAGATTGGAATGATCGAGCGTTACATGTACAACAAGCGTAGCGAATACAATCAGGCAAGCAAGTATTTTGACAAGGCGATAACAGGCTTTGATACAAGGATGCCACGATATTATTTTCCCATAAATCCATCGATGATATGCCTGTGGCTACACGAATAATATCTCTAGACGCCACCCACAAATCAATACAAGGCAGTTGCATATTACTCAGATTTCGAAGGATTGAAAAAATCGTAACTAGTGAATGAATTCGATTCGTATCACTGAAGGCGATCGAAGAGCAGTCAATCACAATACTCGCATTGTAACTCCGAATTTTCTCACTTCCAAGCTTCTTGAAGAACTTACCATCTCCAGTTTTGCTTACCAAATACTTGATGTAGTTTGCCATATGAATCGATGTTCCTGAAGTGGATGCAACAAAGGCTGTCGACTTATTCGGAACGAACAGAGAAAGACTCATTGCATCAAATAGATTATCACCCTGAATCACTTTATTCAGGTCTGTCAATACCACAGTCTCACCAATAGCTTTGGGATATACTAAAAGATTCTCATCAGATATGTCAACCATTCTCACAGGCTTGCTACTAGCAACAGTGTGGGTTGATACCAATGACTTGTTACTCTCAAATATCGTTTCTAAATCATCCTGAAGTGCACTAGCATATTTCATTGGAGAAATAACATCCATTGTAAAATATCCATCCAATTCCTCACTGTCGAAAAAGAGATCCATGGTCTTTAGATTCGATGGATCCAACAAATCTCCAATTTTTTCGATTATTATCAAATTATCATGGAAATTCGCTTGCAGTGAACTTTCGAGCAGGGATTGATTGGATCCATTCAATTTTTCTTCTTTTCTACCCTTAATACATAGTAAATACATTTTGGAATACTCTCCAATAATATTTCTCACCACTTCATTTGGGGACATAAGTTGTTCGCTGAATCCATCACTAATAATCACGAGAGGATCCTTTACATCAAACTGGCCTTCTACTGTCAACAAATCCAATGGAGTTGAAGGCATTTTCACTACTTCCTCAATATCAAACAAGAAAGAAATCAATTCATGCAGCGACCTGTCTTCTACAGGAATATAGACGCCCTTGTATCGTCCACAAAACACGTACAAATTGAACGAGATACCAAGTTCTCTCATCACTGTAATCAAAATGCATGAAATAATAGTTCGCATCCGCAGCTTGTTTTTTCTTAAACTGCAATTCGTATCGATTATTATGTTGACTACGGAATGAGTCTTTTTCGTTAGATATTTCTTTTCTATCATTAGTTCAATGAACTGAACTGATTTACTTCGGATAGCTTCAACAACATAGTAATCAATTAGATTTCCAATTTCCTTGAAGGATTCTTGCGTTAAAGTTTCAGAGTTGCTCAATGGTCTTACATATTTATCTGTAAAACGACGCTTTACCACCATGTCGAATAACTCATCCATTTTTACCTTGTTCATGATTTCCAAAAAAGCCTCGTAGTTCACCGCTCTGTATTTTTCTTTGGGGTTTACATTTTTTGCCTTTTTCTTGGCCTTTTCGTCAACCTTCTTTGAAGTCACACGACTGCTGACCTCTCTTTCTGCTATGACTTGAACGCGTCTTCCGATCATTTTCGAGACGCCATCAGTAATCTTTCCGAAATTTATTTTTGGCTGCTCCCCAGGTTGCGGATTATCTGGTTCACTCTTTGATTGTACTCTAAATAACTCTTCTTTATTTTGACCTGGCTGGGGGTTGTTTATTATTTCATTCTGTACAGCGGTACTACTCTTGACAGCAGTATTCACAATATTCCATTGGAGAGATGATTGCTGATATGATACGGACTTAAGAACAGACTCTGCAGCATGCTTGATTGATGGAAGAATCGTATCGTTGACACAACCATTTAATAGTGAAAGAATTCTTTTCTTTTCGCCAGATTTAGAAGAGATAATCACTAACGGTAAATCAGAAAAGGCAGACAAGAATTGGCTCATCTGAAGTGATTGCAACTTGGTTACTGATGTCTCCGGATTTGTCTTGATAGCAAATGCTAAGTTTATAGGATTTGGCTTGGTATATTCCCTCTCAAATAAGGATATTCCTCTAGAGTTGAAAGTAAAGAACTGGCCTGAAACCAAATACTGCACTTTTGAAGTATATAAGACTTCGATAATAGGGTTTGAAACAATCTTTACACTGTAATAATCATTGATGTGATACGGTTCGGATTTTCCATTAATATAAACTGACACATCAATAGGCAGAGTTGTGGTTAGTATTCTATATTGGTTTCTATAAGAATAATTACTGATGAAGCAAGGCGCTGAAGTAGTGAAATGATTACACAACATTTTTCGTTCATATGTAATTGTAAATTCTTCAGACTTCAGCTTCTCTCCATCTGCCAATCGAATCAAGTCCGCTGTTACCTTAATATTTTTCCTCCCTATATCGTTGTTCTTCATTATGATGATAAAACTGTTCTGCTTTCTAGTAATGTCACAATTCTTTCCACTCAATTCAAGTATAACTTCATTGCTTGTTGACAAATATGGCAGTACAATTTGATTTCCGTCTTGACCTATATAACTGACCGGGAAAATGTAAGTCTTATTCTTTGGTAATCCAATAGATGCATTTTCACCATCGTATAATGCAACAATAACATCATTTAAGGAAGAACCAGTTATCTGAGTGTTGAATCCAGCAGATTCCTTGGGGAAGAAATACTGTGGAATGGATTCAGTCTCTTGCTTTTTGTACTCATATGCATCTCTTTTTCTTTTTTCTTCGTCAATAATGGATTGTCTAGACCAATTAAAACTACTATAATTAAAGTAAAGTTGCTGATATTCTAATACATCGTTTTTTGCTATTGCATCAACATAGTCAATATCACTTAAGTGCCTTCCGAAACGAATATAATCATCAATAGTCCAGCTCGTTCTTAGTTTATCAAAAGATAACTCATTTGCAGGCAAAATATCATTACCAGAATGAATCTCATTACAAGATATTGAATAATAATAACTAGCTTTACTGTTTGTAACATAGAGGATGCACTCATATTTAAAATAGTAATAATACCCAAAATAAGCGATCGAAGGATTATACTTTAATGTCATGTCCTTGTGCATGTTATCATACATGAAGAGTTTATCGGGTGATAGAGGAATATTGTAATAAAAACGATATCGATCTCTTAAATACACCATACAATTCAACAGACACAGGAAGAAATACATTACATAATCTGTTTCATAATGACCAGAATTTGAACTGTACACATATCGATAGTATTGATCAAGTTTTCCAATTCTATTTGTATAATAGACAACCCTAATTTCACCACTACTCATTTTCCAATTACTTCCATCAAGCTTAATATCAATAATCCACTTAAATGGTGCTAATGGTAAAACAAGTAAATAACCAGTTGTAACTGAAACTCCATTATTCATTATATAATCCGAACTCACTCTGAACGTGTTAACTCTTATTAAATCATTCAAACCTTCAGGTGGGTTAAAAGTGATATCCATATTTTTGTTACTCCTCAATAATTCGTGATTCCTTGGAACATAAATCATTTGAAAATCAAATGGATGATAATCATATTGAGGAGTATACTCATTAATATGCTTATGGACTTCATTCCATGACAGATAATATGACAAATCAGTTTTATTTAAGCTATTAACGGCATACATGTAGGTATACATTTTTATTGTATTGTCATTCTTTTTTTCATATTCCTTTGAATATCCACTGTTCTTGGTTTTCTCTTCTGCTATTTTTGTATATTTTTCAATTAATTCTTGCCTTTTCTTTGTCACTTCATTATACCTTTGATTGTTCTCCTCATTGTTTTGAATCAATCTGGTATTCGAGTCTTCCCACTCCTTTTTCAACCTGTCTAGCTCCTCAGTACAATCGGCCTGAGCTATTTCTATCACTTTTAACACAAATTCATCTATATTATTGACCTCTTTTATCACCTTTCTCATTGCTGACTGCAAAATAGGTTTTTCCATCATATCTAACACAACATTTCCTATAGTGGTTCGCTTGCGAGGACACAGAATTGCTAGTTTGTCGTCGATTATCAATTTGCAATCACTTGACCATATTATTTCCAATAGATCATTCGATTTGACAATTGGATTGATCAACAATTGTTCCATCTTCAATAGATCACTGGGAATAATCGTTCCAGGTTTCACGTGATCTGGAAGATCACATTTCCACTCCACGCCAACTTGGGATATTTCCAAATAACTAAATTGCTCGAAATCGCCATTATTGTCGATTGCATTTATAATCAATGGTACTTTCAATTCAATAGCTCTCGCTGGAGTATTGCTAAAGCAATCTTGCAATAGGTGCTGTTTTAACATATCCAATTGTTTTGATCGATCTGACAATCCATATTCCATCATCAAACAATCGTCTTTGTACCATCCTTTCTCAAATAACATTTCAATGGCTGTCTCAAATTCTTCCTGAGTCACTTCAACTGGAGTTACAAATGGATACTGGCTGTAATCTCTCATTAGTTTATCCCACTCTAAGTACTGCATATCTTTATTTAATAATGCGTTCAACATTGTCAGTAAATAAGGAAGCAGATCTGATGAATATCCAAATTCTCTAAATATATCTATCACATCCAGTTTCAATCGTTTCAATACATCAGCATATTCACTCAAGATAAACGCATAATTTTTGAATACTCTTAGCTTGTAAATCAAATGAGATGTTTTCACAGTCCACTTATTAATAAATGAATCATACTTATATTTCTCGTAAGTCGTGTTAATTACATTAAGGTTGAGAGATTTAAATGTTTTACTGTCAATCATTCCATCCTTAAAAGCCTGTCTCAAATGTTCCTTTAGTTCTAAATTCTTTCCACAGCCATATTCAGCATCCGCAAATCTGGCTTTCATTCCCTGTTCATCATCATCGTCATCTTCTCCGTGGTCCAACAAGTAATTTTTAACGGCTGATTCTAGCTCTTCCATAGTTCCTATGATTTCATTTAAGGGCTTCGAATCCTTAATTTCAGACGGGAAGCACTTAATTGATTCAGTGACTGATCTGATGTGTTCTTGAAGATTCATTTGATCCACACGATTGGCCTTTTCTCTCAAACCTCTCTCTTTCTTTTTGACATCTAAATAACTCTCTCGTATTATAATGAGTGCCTTTATCATTTGTTCTGTAGTATCACTCCGATCACTGTTATCTAACACAGAAACAGTCAATTCACATAGTTCAATCAATAAATCGTCCTTCATAAACCTTCGCAATTCATCTCTTCTATCACAAATAAACAACAATCCCAAGTATATATTCAATTCCTCATCTTGAATATTGAATACGTTTCGTAATGAGGTAGTTTCGTACAAGTCCCAATTCGACATTGTGTAACGATAATTCAAGGGAGGGTTAATCGATGAAATCAAATACCAACGACGAAGAACACCTGCAAATTTGCCTTTTTGCCTCTTCATCATACAATTCTGTAGGTCTTTCATTTCCAGTACTTTGATTGCACAATCCATTATATAATAGATGAAATTCTTCTCAAAATAAGTTTTACAACGAGAGAGCAAAATAACTGAGTCTTCAATCATAAATGCACTCTTTGTACTTGAACAAATCTTCTCCATGATGGCAGTCATTCGTTTCATTCTTTCAGTTTCTGATAACTTCAGTGCATCATTAATAAACTCTGACAGATCATAATCAATTGATTTGGGCTTAATAATCCTCGATATTAAAGTATTATCGGTCGGTACATGCCCAAATTCATACAAAAATGCCTCTCTTTCTTCACTGTTTATCACTCGAATACATCGTCGGAATGTTTTAGATTCTTCAATTCCAAAATTACAAGGATCGTGTATTGATCCATTGATTTGGCAGATTTCTTGAACATTTGCTTGAGTCGATATTGGATCACAATACACAATCACACAACGACTCAAGAATGGTCCAGTAAAGTGTTTCAATGTATTGTCCGATATTGTAAAGAAGATTCGGAATGCTTCGTGAATTTTTCTCTCTCCCTTTTTCTTTCGCATTGAATACGTTATTTCTTCATTTCCTGCTAATACCTTCAGTGTTGGGTTTTCTTCACACAGAGAATTCAGCGATTCCATCACATCATTGTTTGCCAAATGAATATCTTCGATCACAATCCAATCTCCACTCTCCATTGCTTTCAACAGCGGACCTTTCCGGAATGTAATACACTCATTCCCATTTTCATCAATTCCAAGAGTACTTCGACCAATGAACACATCTGGAGAGCTTTCGTGATTCAAAAACACAGAAGTGCATCGTTTATCCCACATCAATGCCAGATTCGAAATACAATACGATTTGCCAGAGGGAGAAGAACCATAAACCAAAATGGCTCGTTTGGATTGTAAAGCAAGACTCAACTTGAATATCGTCACTTTCTCTGTTGAAGTAAAACAATACTCTTTGAAAGATCCTGAATACATTTGTTGTGTTTCAATGTCCCAATAACCACGAACTATGCATTGGTCGTCTTGTTTGATAATATCGACTTTCAATGTATCTTCCAGCTTCAATATCTTCTCGATTTCTTTTCTCTCCGATTCTTCATAACGACAAGCAAACACCAACCATAGAGCAGTTTCCAATGATAGGTTATTTCCATTATTCACAATCTGATCCACTTTCAATACATCTCGAAGTGAGAATGGAATCGATGTCTTTTGATAGGAGTTATAAGAGTGTTCAAACAAATCGAGAATCTGATTCTCTGTTGATTCATCTCCAGGTTTCACTAGATTACTCAAGATTTGACGAGCTGTGAGGAACAATTCATTCAGTGTGTATTTCAAATCACGATGATAAATACAATACTTGTAGAATTGACGAGGCAATGTACTGCGATTTGCTGACATGGATGCTGGATTCATACAGCAAATGATCAGCATGTTCGATGGAATATCGATCAAATCGCCTCCTGGAACTTGAAATGGATCGTGATTCACATAACAACGAATCAGAGTGAGTAATACTTCAAGCACATCTGATGGAGCCAAATTCACTTCATCTAATAACAATGCGATTCGTTGATCTGAATGATCTCCTCTTTTTAATAGTTCTGTAATACTTCCATCTCTGAATTGTAATGATCCATTCACAATCGTATAACATCCAAACAAACTGTCAATCGTTATGGTATTCGAAAAATTGATTCGCTTATAAACAAGATTCTCCTTTACGAAATAATTCTCAGCAGAAACAGTTTTGCCTACTCCAGGATCTCCTTCAAGAATCAGAGGAAGATGACTTCGATCTGCCAATACGATGGATGCCAATAGCTGAATTGTGGTCTTTGTAGGAAGTAATGGATGCTTGGACTGTAAACTTAAATACAAATCATCAATTACATCATTTGTAAATAGGAATGATATAGATTTTTTCAAGTCTTGAATCATTGCATCATCCTTGTTGCTTGATTGAAGGAATTCACTTACTTCCTTCAAATCCTCATTCATTATTCCCATTTGAATCAGATTCTCTCGAGACGCCAAATCAGATTGAAGAAATCGAAGATAGAATGGAATCACTTTCTCAGCATTCACAAATTCATTCTTCAGCATATCTGACTTTCGTAGAATGTGTAAAGGATAGTCATCTCGATTTTCAAACTTATATTTCTCCCTTTCTAATTCAGAATAGGGTTGACAAAACACTTGAATGAATTGGTCTTTCTTTGCAACTCTTCCATAATCTGGATCTTCGCATGTTACAATCGCGTTTACAGATTTACCAAGAATCTCTGGTTGAATTTGGGAATAGTCCTCAAATAGACTAAACTCTTGCGAATCCAAACTAAACAACAATGAATATAATCGAGGAAGCAATCGATCATTCAATAGATTGATACTGTTCAACACGATCGAATTGTTGCTCATTATCGAACGGAGAATCGGACCAGGACGCATCATTAACAATGATTCATTATCTACCATGCCATACAATAACCTCTTCAGGTATTCTCGATATACTTCCATTGGAGTTCCATCAACATTTTGGATTGATGTTTGTCTCAGAATGTATTGAATGTCTTCTTTACGACAAACAGAAATCTCACCAAATGTGTGAGTCATTTCCATTGAACGAGACATTTCCATATGAGCAGCATTGGGAAACAGCAAATGAGTGACTTCAAAAGCAATATCTGAATCACCAACCAATAACACAGGAAGGTGAGTTTGCTTGAAATTGGAAATAGAAAGAGTAAATAATGCTGCCCACACAGCCATATCAACACCTTTCAATAATGAGTATTCAATTGGAACTGTTGTTTGAAGAGGACCACGTTGAAGCAATGAACTAGATTCATTCTTTGGGGATTTTATTGCTGTTACTGTTGGAGTTGACAATACCGCATTCGCCATTTCCAATTCTTGTTTTACTTCAGTGTCAGCTGTCTTTTTCCATTCTTCTATCACTCTCTCCAGTAATTCTTTGCGATCTATTCGATCTGCAAACAATGCTGCAACTCGTATTATTGGATGAGGAGAATTGAAACAAATCTTATCCAGAGTGAATACTTCATTCAATGGAATCTCATTACTATCAACATGATCACATAATCGTTTGCAGATTTCACTATTCATCAGTTCTTTCGCTTCATCACTCTGGATTGGACTCATTTCACAAATATCGAAATAAGCAGGAAGAGAAGGCAGCGAATTCACTCGACGTGTTGTGAACACGAACAAAGCTCGGAATGAAGGATGAATTGAATGATTGATAGAAGCTGGATAAGTGAACTCATCAGTGAAAGGATCACAAACAGTATCAAGCATTTCCAGTAATTCTGCTGACATGTTTTCAGCATTTTCGAATATCACTAATTCTCCACTTTCTACAGCTTGAAGCAATCTTCCAGCTCGGAAATCGCCATTCATATCCATACTTCCCATCAAAGTGGAAAACTCGGTTTCTCCAGATACACTGAACACTTGATAGCTTTTGATATGGCGTTGCTTGATAATTTCGCGAACTGCATAGGACTTTCCACTGCCTCTAGGTCCACACAATGCCACAGCCTTGTTCTTGCAAATACAATAAAACAATCTTGAAGCTTCAGTCCGATGGCTTCGAAGGGATCGCAGTTCAGGAATTGGTGGTTGTTTAGCGAGCATTTCAATCAGAGATTCATCCAGTTCGTATTCACACACTTCTCTTGCAAAGCAGGCCATTCGATGGAGTTCTTGCTGATTGAACCAGTCGATTGTTTGAGAATAATCATGAATCACTTCACCAATTTCATCTCTTGTAAACTTGCCCAGTTCGGGAGAGTTTTCAAATCGCTTTGCATCTTCATGACTCACAAATACTTCCAAAAATCGATTTCTCAAAGCAGGAGAAAATGCCAGCAATCCTTTCTCAGACGTTGTTGCGATTACACGGAATTTGGGACTCATTTCGAATTCGGGTCTTTCTCGACGTTCATCAAATCGAACTACATGATGATGGCCATCTGCAGGTGATAATTCCAACACAGAGTTCAATCGCTCGATTACATTCGATTTCATCAAATGCATCGATTGAAGAACACAAATACCTCCATTTTCAATCGCTTTAAGCAATGGAGAAGGACAGAAACGAGGAACTGGTTTGCCCTTAGTATCTTTCTCGAGCGAATAGCTTCCAATTGCACTTTCTGTTGAAGAAGTCGAACTGCAATGAATCACTTCACAGGATGTTCCTTCACTCTGCATTATCTCCATTATTGCTCGGCAATACTTTCGAGATACATATTCCGTTTCTCCAATCAATAGAACATGACATCCAGATTTCAATCCTAGTCGAACTCGATCATACACATCCTTCCAGCATTCCTTGTCTAAAGCAGCTTCACTGAAAGTAATATCCGCTTTGAATACTGGATTTGTTTTCAAATCTTCATTGTATGCGATTTGTAAAGCTCGATTCAATGCTTTTCTTTCACCGATTCTCTCTTTATCCATCAGTGTTTCCATCATCCATTTTGTTCGACTACAATCTCGAAGTGTGTAATCCTTCCCTTTATCAATCTCTCTTCCAGACACATTCTTTCGATTATCAGCTCGATCATGAATCTCACACACTCTTCTTCCGATTTTTGTGTCTTTTCCAAACATCGCCGTTATGATTTCCAGTCTTTCCTCTTTACCAATCATTGGGAAGTATTTCTGTTTCGTTGAATCGTGAGTGATAAAGCGGAAACAATCGCGAATTGCAGAAGACAGATTGCTTCGTTTGTATGAGCTTCCAGCAGGATTCTGAGTGGCAATAATGCGGAAATCTCGATGCATTACACGTTCTTCACTTCCATCCTTGCCTTCATGGAGAATCTTCTTGCCAAACAAATACGATAACACACTCTGAACCACAGAAGGAGGAGCCAGAGACATTTCATCCATCAATAGCAGTTTGCCATGAATGAATGCATCCGTGAAAGCTCCGTCCTGGAATTTGATCTTTTCTATATCATCGTTCGTGATCACCATATCTCCAAGCAATTCCTCAGTTGTGGACGAAGGACTGAAGTTGTATCTCACAAAGGGAACGAGAGAACGTCGACAGTATTGCTCCACTGTGAATGTTTTGCCTGACGAAGTCACTCCCTCAATCACCACTGGAATGTTGTATTGAATCACATCTTCCACGATTTGATTTCGAATTCGGGTTTGATATGTTTCTCTGATAAACGGAGGATCTTCTTTCATTGTTTCCACATATCGATAGGCTTTCGATTCGATATACTCCCAGTCCTCTCTGTCAGAGCGTATTGCCTTTATCAGTCGAACACGCTCTTTTGTAGAATGAAAAATGAGCACATCAGATCTACAATGGACAATAATTACTTTGTTATCAAGAGGAGACAAAATGCCAATTGTAACATTCTTCACTCCAGAAATGCAGTGGAAATAGATTGTTTCGGGAATGATATTATACAATTGGGAATACAAAATTAGCGGAAGAATAAAGGTTGTTTCTTCTTTCTCAAGATGCGGCTTTCCACTGAAACTAATTCTGTCTCCCATGTGAGCCGAATCACATCCATCAGTCAAAGCAGATTGAAGGGAACGAAAACTCTCTATTATCTCACTTTCTCTTTGCTCTATTATTTTCTTCTTTATGATATATCCAGTCGTGGTAATATTAGTCTCAACGATAGTCCGCTTGTAGTGAACACTGACAGAATCAAATGATTCTGTGAAATACTCGTTGCTTCCTATTTTACAGACCAAAATCGATTCATCATTTCCATAACTTCGCTGATTACTGTCCATCAGCTCAAAATCATGATTATGAAAGTCAGTGATCTCTATATATAATGTAATTATTTGTTATTATCACCTATTGTTTTAACCCGAACGACCTTCGTAGGCTTTTGAATTTCAACCTCTTGAATCATATCCATAATATTGATATCATTTATGTAAATCTTGAACTGTACATTTTTATCCTTGATCTCATTTCTGCAATCAAAAGCGATTGTGTCTCTCAGTTTCATGTGACTTCCTTTTTCTAATACTGTTAACAATGCAACAAATCATACTCAAAATAACATTTAACTCCCTTATATGCATACTGTTATTTTGTTCAAGGAGGTGTATCAATTCAACTATTCTAGTTTTGTGATCATTATCAACTAGAGGAATGAATCACTTATTCAAATATGTTACATGGAAGTATCATTCCTGTAAACTCCATTTTGTTAATACCTGAATGATACAAAAAATCTATTTCAATATTAACGACATCATCTTGGCATAATTATAAGGACAACCAATCACCCACCTGATACATCCACAGCTTCCAAAGACCAGCATCTTGGGTCTTCAAACATATTCTTTAATTGTTCATACCCATGGTTGATTTTCCTCCCTATAATATTTAATATAGTAATATGAAAATATTACATGTACTATGAAATGAAACAGACAAGTCTGGATCAGAAGTTGAGAATATTTCTTTTGAGAGAGGCTTTACAGGGGCGATTGATAGGAACTCTATGCTACGTATAGCTAAATATGGCTTCTAAACATCATTGTTGTTATAACATACATACCAAAATAACAAACACGGTAATACTTGATTCAGTGGTCTTTGCTACTTTATCTATATTAATTGGTTTGCCATTGGTATCTAGCATAATCCATTTCCTCTTATCTTTTATATTTAACACCTTCTACTCATTACTTCAATCCCGTACAAATACCATAATCTGCTCTTCTACTAATTTCTTTCGCGTTTCTAATTCAGCCGATTTAATCACTTCATGGAATACCCGATTTTCTGATGAAAAGCAGTGGATAATTTCCAGGCCAAACTGTTCAGGGAGAGTTGGAGATGCTATTACACTGGGATTTCTTTGCAATGTTCCACGATCTCCCAAAATAGTTCTCGCAAAAGCTGTCAAAAATCCAGTACCTTCTGCGGGTAATGTGCTTGGAACTTGCTGACTAAGCAAACCACCTTTTATCGGACTCGTTTTCGATTCGTCTACATTTATTTTTGCTAATCTCATATTCCTACCAATGATTTGACTAGAGGTAAGATGTATGTCTTTCGAAACAGTAGGCAATATCGCATCTTTATCGGATTCTCTCTGTTGCTCTGCTTCTTTTTCTTTTTTGGGATATGTAATAACAGTATTCTTTATAGCCAGTGACTTGCTTTTATCAGAACGCTCTATGTTGACAGCAGGACTCGATGTGACATTTGGAGTTTCCTTTTTATCTGATATTAGCGCATTATAAGCAGATGCGAGCCATACTATAAGTAAAAGAATAGAGAACGTTTCATACAGTCCAGAGAGACTACATTACCTGTCATTATTTCGTGAATCTTACTTTTCTTTTTCAACTTTTCCTTGCTGTTAGATAGTGTTACAACCCAGGAAACTACAATTCCTGTAGTAACCTTATCTCCAGTAACTATCTAAAGTTGAAAAATACAGCACATTAAATACCTTCCAATGCTTTTCTAAATAGTGGTTAATTGTCATGTTAAAATTCACGGCGTAGTTTTTGGTGACATTATTCACTTTGTCCACAATCGTAATATACTTCTTTGGAAGTTTACTGATGTGATAAACTAGTGATTAGAAACACAAGATTGCATTACTTATTAATTGATCTTCATTCTTGATACCTTGAGATATAAATGATTCACCCAAGTTGAGTACTCCAACACGATCGTTGTAGAAATAATACTCAGATGAGTGATTTCCTTTTGCAAATTGTAGTAATACTTCTGCTTTTGCATCGACAAGAATATGTAACGTAGAACTGGATTTCTCGTTCTCATCTACTACCGTAAGGCATACGGTCTCTTCCAAGGAAGAATGGACTTAATATAAGCGAATTATGGTAAAATGTACGTGTTAAATCCAGAGAAGAAGTGATCTTTGTTTTCACAACGATTGGAGAATACCTTTCAGTAAGAAAGTACTCCTCCCTCTTTTCCTTACCGACAATACTATCCAGTATCGTAGAAACCGAAATAGACCTGATAAACATCACAACATGAGGGTTTTCTTGATTAGCAGTAAAGACTCTCACCTTCATTTTAGGCTCACACTTCAAATTGTAATGTGAAAGGTTCAGTTCTCCAATTCGCTTGGATACATCCAGTTCCTTGCCCTCAAAACTCAAAATATAGTTCGATAACTCTTCAGGAGAAGGCTTATGACGTAGCAGTTTTGCTAGGTATGCTGCCTTTATTTTTAGGACACGAACCTGTTTCAGGGTAGTTACATATTGATTTTTGCCATTCATTGTGATTGAAACTTTGATCGTTGGATTCTCGACAGGTAAATCTTCATCATTGTCAGCAACTGTCTTTGCAAGATTCGTACTGGTTTCAACTATTCATTATAACGCAAAGTAGTCAAAAAATACAGCTCCCATTGAAAGTACTCTTGCTTTGTGTCCCCCTTTGAACTTTTGAGTAATTTTGACACAATACACCTACCTGTCTTTTTCTTGATACTAACTTCGCCATTTACACCAGTATATGGAAATTCAAACGTGTTTGGAAGTAACTCATTGTTTAGAAATACTTCGTAGTTGTCTTTTTCTGATGCAGAAACTCTCAAACTCCCCAATATAGATAATAGGAAAATATCATACGTAATATTAGTGTAATACAAGTAATCACACTTCTGACCATTCCATATTATTTGGTATGTAAAAACCTGCCTCATATATATAACTCCATAGTCTTTACACTGAGATGATAGAGGTCTGGAATAATCAATACTTTTATTATCATAAAAGAAGTATGTATCATTTAGTGAAGTGCTGAAATCATTCTACATATAAAATGGCTCCATATCGTGTATACCTTGATCTGAGGAAAGAGGTCTGCGAATCGAGTTTGCTCATTTATAGTGTAGTTAACGGTAAGTGACCCATTTGTAACATAAATATTCATTCTAATATCACTATTTTTTGTATCTCTCCAATAACAAAACATAACAGATGATGAACAGCTGTTATTATCTAATAATAAGTAAATGAGGATTCACATAACTGCTCTTTTCTGAAGCAAGTGTTGGATGTTGTTAGAACGGTTGTTTCGTTCCCAGAGAATAACAGTCTGCTACTTCCCTAATTATTATCAGTTTTCAAGTATAGTTGTATTGTTAACATGCTGTGTATCAAATGGACAAACTACCCAAGATTGTCTCTCTACTAGTACCAGAATTGAATAGTAATAGTAATTATGGCGTATCTATTGTCTCATCCATCATAGTTAGTATTAGTTCTATGGTTGTTTATTTGTGTTTGGGTGTTTTTGGTTTACTATCTTGTTTGGTGTTTATCGATTACCCTATTCTTCAAGTAATCGTATTTAACATTTATTTCTGAGTTTTCCTTCACCTTTCATATGTAAGGTGGTTAGTATTCAATTATCATAAAGTTGGACTTAACGCAATATGAAAGAATACCACTTGGAAAAGGTACAGAATTACTATATCAATTAATTGTGCTGTTTTTGATGTTCTGAGAGTGTATTTCTCACTCTATTGTACGGATTCGTAGAATCCTTAGAGTTTTGTTGCACATGGTACACATCATCAGTTCAATATCATTGTGAACATGACGATGGATTGGTTTGTGGTGCTATATTCACTTAGTGATTCGGCTGTCAATAGGAATCAGTAAATATCAACCTTACAATATTCACAATAACTTGTTAAAATGTTGTAGCTTCACAACAAGCTTCTTCATCCATATACTTCCCACAAAATGATTTTAATAGCAATGCCATCCACCATACATACCTTACTCATTTCCGCTGCTTCCCAGGTCATAACTCATGTTGATGGCTGTCGAAAAAGAAAAACTACAATTCCTCATCTTCCTTGAATGCTACTCTGGCGATATTTAAAAGAAAACGAACAATCCCTATAATTCTAAGTAAAATATCGCACTCCAATTCAGTGCTACGTAGTGAAATATCACTATGTCCATGTGTATTGCCACATCGACCAATCACAACCTCACACCATCCCACAAACGCATCAACACACATTCAAACAAACATAAAAACTCATTTTGATTTTCTCTTTCCATCTCCCTTCTTTGGAGGACCTTTTCCCTGGAAACGACGTCTCAAGGCCTTCTTTTCCCAGTAATCATCATTATCTGTCTTATACATGCTCGCAACATGACCATCCACAATTCTCCTTGGCTTCGCACGTCGATAATAGAACAACTCCTCTTCATCCACTAGTTCTCCTGCCATCTTCTTTGCAAATATGTCTGTGGTCAATTCTGTGTAACGCAGCCATTCATACGGTTTGTAGCCATTGAGAATGAGATCATCCGTAGGATAGACCAGAGGTGCTCGCAAAATTTCCTGAATGGACCTTGGATTTGCAACTTGTAGAGGCCGCGCAGTTGGCTTCTTCGAAAATGCTTTCAGACCAGTAGAAACCAGAGAATTTGCTGGGAGATTGCCGAAGATAACTCTACTTACTTCCTGGAGCTGTCTTGGTATTATTACCTTCTGCATTTCTGATCCTTCCCTGACCTCGGAGCCTAAAACGTGGGATCCCACAATTCTCAAACAAACACGGAATTCTTTTGAATTATTATTCTGTTTGATAATCTTTTTCTGAACTTGCAATACTTTCGACTCGATTTCGTAGCCATCCATCTTTTGTATTGCCACATCTGCAGAGTCCACATTGTCAAAGCTCACAAATCCAAAACCACGACTTTTCCCCGTTTTCCTGTCCCTGTAAATCTTCGTAGACACAATCTTTCCGAAAGGACTAAACAAACTCATGAGATCACTCTCCGTGAAGCTCAGCGGAACATCATAAATAAACAAATTCGCTCCCACCGGGCCTACCATCAACGCCTCTCTCCGTTTCTACCTTCCTCCTGCGGCTGCGAGTAATCCAGCAGCCGGCTCGCCTTCGATCCTCCCTTCTTCCCCTTCTCCGGCTGTTTTGCCTCCTTCTTCCCCGCGGGGGGCGCCGGGCGAGGATTCAGTGCGCCGCTCGGCATGTTGGAGTAGTCCATTGTGCAGTCGGAGAACACGCCCGGCTCGGAGGGGAAGGAAAACCGCTTCCCAGAGAAGGAGACCCAGTCGTCCGCCGACTGCACCGGCGAATCGGACCGCCGAACCGCGGGGATCCGCCCGATGGGGAGCGGAGAGACCGAGCGCACGGGGATGGACTGCGGGAGGGAGAAGGACTCGTCGCGCCGCGCGAGGGCGCGCTGAGGGGGCGAGGCAAAGCGCCCGGGAACTTCTTCGAGAATGGGCTCCGCTGAAAACATGCGGCGCGCCGAAATTCCCGCGGTAGAGGCGGGAGCGGGGAGAGAGGCGGACGCAGGGAGAGAAACGGAAGCGGAGGCGGAGGCGGAGGCGGAGGCAGAAGGACGGTAGGACGATTGGGAAGCGAGAATGGCGGAGATGGACTCGGAAAGCATGGACTGAAAGCTGTCGTTGATGAAGGAAGAGGAAGGGCGTTGGAGAGCGTCGCGACTCACGGGCTGCGATTTGGTGGCAGCGAAAACGGGGTCGTAAGGCTCGTCGTCGGGGAGGTAGAGCGAGTAGCGGGGAAAAACATCGGGACGGGAAAGCGAGTCGGAGAAGGGATCGGTGGTTGCGAGTTGGGACTAGAGGAGATGGAAGGGAAGTGGGGAGAGTACATGAGGAGGAGAGTAGAGAAGAGAGCTAGATGGGTTGGAGACTGGAACAGGAGTAGCAAGAGAATGCTTCACCTCTCGACCTGACTTGGGATGCGATCCTTGGGCATAGGAGACATTAAGGTAATTCGGTTGCTGCATGTAAGAAATAAGAATTAGAGAAGAGATACGTTCCCTAACCGCACCTTCCCATGAAGACTGTTGATTAGGTTTTCCGCTATGATTTCGTTATCGACGTCGATAAAAGCGCACCCTGAGTATAAATCCAAGCCAGAATGCAAACCTCGTGGTGCATTTGTGTAGGGATCCCGAATATAGTTAAAATCGCGAATAGGAGCATACTGGGATAAGAAACAAATCACATCCTTCTGATCCATCCCTTTCGGAATGTGACCGATAAAGAGTTTACACGGGTTATTAAACAAACGATCATTTTCAGGCTGGAGATGACTACGCATGGGTCGCAAAAACACCTAGTCCTAACCACCCATCCAACTGCCACGAACTTCTTTGCAAACAATCGAAATTAAACGAAGAAACTATTGTTGGCTTTCCCACTGAAAGGCAAAATGGAATAAGCGGCCGACTCTTTACCAATCGACTCTTTCTAATGTGGATATAGACAAGTTTAAACTTCAAAACAGATCCGAAGTAGTATAGTGGTTTAGTATTTCCGCCTGTCACGCGGACGACCGGGGTTCGATTCCCCGCTTCGGAGTTTACTTTTCTCTTTTTGTTTTGACATAATGAAACATCATTCTAGAAAGCGATTCGCCATGGAGGAGAGAAACTTGAAGAAAACCGAATTAAGTCCTAAAGAGGTGTCCGAAGTGGATCGCTTGCTTGATTTGCATATTGGAGACTCTGTGACGTTGTCCGGAGAAGAGCAGTACATAGCAATTTCGATTATGCTACGAAAACAGAATTGTGCGTTCTATGTACTCAATAATAGTATTTTGGCAAAGGCGTATTATGTGGATGATGTACTCGAAAAGGAATTGTATATTGCAGATTGTGAGAATCATAAGCTTCTTGCTGGTTATTCTATTAGTAAGAATGTGGTAACGGGTATTTTGGATATTGATTCTGAATATGCCATTATTGATCTAACGGATCATGGAGTTCATTGGGAAGGTTATGTGCGAAAATCAGATAGGGGTATTTGTGGCTGGGGTCAAATGTATAACGAGGTGAACGAGTTGACTTACTCTGGATTCTGCATTAACGGCGTGTATACGATCTATGGGCTCTTTTACCAGGGCGATTTGAATACTGTTTCATACGTTGGAATGATAGACGAAGGAGTTCCATTTGGCTTGGGACAGAAGTTCGATCGCCAATCCAACCTCATCAATGAAGGAGTGTATGTGTGTGATCGTTGGATGGAGTCCACGCAAGTCGTTCCGAATATTGTGGATTCTTCCTTCCTGCTTTCTTCTTTAGTCGAGAGCATTGATCTGACGGATTATGCCTTTTGCTACATGCCATGCAACTTCTCTTGTTTCCCTCATCTCTTGAAGATCAAAGGCTCTTCCAATACGTTCTACCGAGTGCAAAGCTTGGTTCTTGAAGGCCTTCAAAATCTCCAGCAGTTTTCTCTTATCACCAAGGAGTTGAGCCAGGACAACAAAGACTACGAATTGGATGAGAATAAAGTGAAGAAGGTTCTCGGGAGAATGGAGATCCGGAATTGTCCTCAGTTGCTGTTAATTAACATTGGAGATAATTGTCTTATTTTACCTGAGGTTATTATTCAAAGTATGTGGAGAGAATGGAATGTTAGATAGACTGTCCCTCTCTGCGAAGTCTTGATATTGGTTCTGACAACTTTATGTACACTGACGATTTTGAGTTGAAAGGTGGGTGGATTTTTCTTGATTGTGATTGTGATTAGATCTTCCTCTTTTGCAGGATCTTTGTTTTGGAGAATCAACATTTAGTTTTGTCAAGTCTTTCATTCTTTCTGGTTTGCTTTTGTATTAACTTTCATTCCAGATTTGCCTTCATTGGAAAGCGTAATCTGCAAGAAGGACAGTTTCAATGGATTATCGATGAGTTGTCCCAAGAATTTTGTGGTGTTTGAAAGTAGTATTGAATCAACTCCCTGATGTATAGAACTTCCATCCTTAAAGAGACTGGAGCTTCAAGAAGGCGTCTTCGAGTATATAGGAAACTTGCGATTTGATGGACTGGATCCCACGTTCTTTATGGTGGGATGCAGTGTGCTACGATGTTATTCACTGAAAGGAAAGATGAAGGCAGACATGAAAAGCAAGTTATTAATGAATTGTTCTTATCTGCGAAATGATATAGCGAAGCACAATCATCTCAAAGAAATTCCAGTGGATCGTACAATCGAAGTGCTGACGATCGGAACGGGTAATTATAACCAGGTTTTGCATCTCGATTTGAGTGGATTCTCGAAATTGAAAGAGTTGACAATCGGAGATTATTCATTCCGAAAGTGCACCTCTTTTAAGTGCCAAGGATTGGAATCTTTAGTTAAAATTGTGATAGGAAAGGATTGTTTCTGTGATATGGAATCTTCCTTTTTTGATTTGGAAGATGAATATTACATGGATAATGGTGATGGAAATGATGACTATGATGACTATGATAATGAGAATGATGAGAATGATGACTATGATGAATATGGTGATGAATATGATGAATACGATGATGAAGAATACGATGATGATGATCGAAACGATCGAAACGATCGAAATGATCGAAATGACGAAAATGAAGGTGATGAATATAATGATCGAAGAGATGAAGAAGGTGAAGAATATGATGAAGAGTATGACGAGGAATATGATTCGGATGATTTTAATGGAATCGAAATAGAGGATGTTGACTTGTTAAATGACTCGATGGGTGGTTCAGATCATGATTTGTCGGACGGTGAAGAGTAGTATTTGTAAGGATTATTCATATTTTCTACCCCGCTGTTGGGCAAGCGCGAAAAGAGTCGAG